>NW_022437170.1:357294-382319 GCF_009761245.1 Sapajus apella | reverse complement strand
CCCCCCCCACCGCCTCCCTCTCGCTCCTGCTTTCACGTGTGACGTGACTGCTCCCCCTTTGCCTTCCACTATGACTGGAAGCTACCTGAGGCCTCCCCAGAAGCAAATGCTGCTGTACTTCCTTGCACCACACAGAACTGTGAGGCAATTAAACCTCTTTTCTTATACATTACTTAGTCACAGGTATTTCTTTATAGCAATGCAAGAATGGCCTAACAAGTGTCTGGAGCTGAGGAAATTGGGAGAACATGGGAGAGAGAACTAAGAGGATCTGCTGAGGGACTGGATGTGGCGCAGAGAAGGGGAGGAACCAAGAGCTTGACCAGAAAGGTGGCCCTGCTCCTCAGAGATGGAAACACTAAGAAAGAAACTTGTAGAAGAAAACGAAGGACTCTGGCCATTTCTTCTGAGGAAGAATGGTAATTTTAGAAGGAAATCCCCACTTCCGATACTGGAAGTAAAGCCTGGGAAAGCGTGGGGGAGCTCTCCCCTCAGCATGTAAAACCCAGGACTCAAGTGCCAAAAAGAAAGACGGACTCTGGGGGCAAAGCTTAAACCTTCAGAATGGAAGAGTCTGTCGACAGCTACAGCATAGGAGAGGACAGCCAAACTTGGAAAAAATGCTTCAGAATGGAAGAGCCTGTCGACAGCTACAGCATAGGAGAGGACAGCCAAACTTGGAAAAAATGCTTCAGAATGGAAGAGCCTGTCGACAGCTACAGCATAGGAGACGATAGCCAAACTTGGAAAAAATGCTTCAGAATGGAAGAGCCTGTCGACAGCTACAGCATAGGAGACGACAGCCAAACTTGGAAAAAATGCTTCAGAATGGAAGAGTCTGTCGACAGCTACAGCATAGGAGAGGACAGCCAAACTTGGAAAAAATGCTTCAGAATGGAAGAGTCTGTCGACAGCTACAGCATAGGAGAGGATAGCCAAACTTGGAAAAAATGCTTCAGAATGGAAGAGCCTGTCGACAGCTACAGCATAGGAGACGATAGCCAAACTTGGAAAAAATGCGCCTTTGGACAACACAAAAGGGAAGCATAAGGTATGCAAAATCACTCAAAGACACAGGAGACACCAGGGTTTCTTAAGACTGTGAGTAAACTCTAGGGGATCCAACTGCGGAAGACTAAAGATGAAATAAAAGAAAAGAAATAGAGGGCCATGAGCCACACCAAGTAAGAGGAAAAAGAAATCCCCTGAAGGTCTTGATTCCCCAATGACACCCATGACCATGGGAAGGAGGGGATACGCCTCCCTCTCAACAATGAAGGGGAAGAAAAACCAAAATATATGAAGAGTGATGGTGATTTCCTTATCTGAGGAGCTCATGGCTTCATCCTGAGTCAGCCCCATTAGTTCAAGGACTTCCAGAAGCATTTTTGTAGACAACCCTGCAAATGCCCACTCCTCAGGGACGCATCAGTTCACTCCCACACCTCCCACCTTCCTCGTTCTCACTCACCCACCTGGACAGCTCTCCCTGGAAATTTTGGCATTTACTATCCACGGATCTTCTCCTTGTTCCAACTTGAAGATTAAGTCAGGCTTGGCACCATGATACCCTGTTGATGGGAAATCACAAAGGTTGTGGACCAGGGTCAGGGACAGGACCGAGGAAGCAGGAGCTACAGAGCCAAACTGCTCGTCTCACTTGGGGAAAGACTACGGCTAGAAAGTGAGGGCCAAACAGGGACTAAGGACATTTCACCTCTGAAGTTCAAGTTCATAATCATCAAGCACTTCAGAGGCCCCAGAGTAGGTCAACAACAACGAAAAAGGATGGCAGTTTATGACTCACTATCTAAGTTGAGCAGAGCAGCAGTACTCACCCACCGAGATCAGGTTATGGTAGTTTTCCAGTACCACCTCTCTGTACAGGTACTTCTGTGTGGAATCCAGTAGCTGCCACTCATCCCAGGTGAACTCCACAGATATATCCTTGAACGACAACAATCCCTGAAATAATACACATCCCATTCAATTAGACGCAATTACATCAGGTGACATGGAAAAGATGCAGAGGAACTGGGAAAGGATCAATGTTCCTCTACAGACTATCTCCTGTGCCTGGTCCAGCATTTACCTTGTGAGAGAATTAAAAGTCAATCAAGGCGCTTCTATCTGCCAGTTCTCTTTTGGGTCCTGAAGATTTCAGGATGAATAAAATCCAGTTCTGTCTTCGAGAAGCTTTCTATCATGTGGATGGAAATGAACATTTATACATGCAAAGAAAATAAGGTGTTCTGAGTCCTTCGTAAAAGCATATCCAGGGTACATCGTGCACAGAAATGAAGACAGACACTCAAGTAGTCTTAGAAGATTCATGATGTGTTCAAGAAGTTGGGGTGGAAAGGGCAATTCAGGAGGTATTTGGAACAGGGTTCAACTGAGAACAACAGGGGGACAAACAAGAGAGTTTCTCCTTCTACTTGTAGGAGTCTGAAGGCAATTGGTCGGGGGCTCCCATCTCCTGCTCCACCTGACATGGCTTCCACTTCCAGGGTAATCCAGTCTGAGATGGCTCTAGTCATCACATCAGCATTCTAAGGAACAGCAAAGAGTGGGGGCTGGGAGGGAACAGCAGGGAAATTCAGAAATATAGTCTGTTCTGTATATGCCCAACTGAAAAACTGGCAAATTTATTATGAAAGAAAGAAAAAAAAAATAGATTGGGACATAATTTGCAGTCCCTGTACCAAGAGGAAGCATCACACAGAACACATGGTAGAACCTGGTCAATTCAAGTAACTGCAAAGATTTCAGAAGCAGAAAAGATTGCTGTCTTTGTCTTCTATTTTTAAAACAGAATACCAAAAATTGGGTAATTTATAAAGAAAAATGTTCATTTAGGTCAAGGTTCTGGAGGCCAGGAAATCCAAGGGCATGGTGCTGGCATTGGCTGAGGGCCTTCCTGCTGTGTCGTAACTTGGTGGAGGGCCTGACATGATGAGAGGCAGGGAGCATGCCAGCTCAGGTCTTCCTACCCTTATAAAACCACTAATCCCATCATCTGGGCCCTGCCCTGATGACTTGATCTAATCCGAAATACCTCCCAGAGGTCCCGCCTCCAAATACCACCAACAAATAAATTTAGGGATTACATTTCCAACACAGGAAATTTGGAAGATACATTCAAACCATAGCGATGGCTATACTGGGTGAACGAGTAAGAGCTAGACTACAAAATAAACCTGGAATGATTTTCCTGGTTTATAGAAGAATTGCCAATGTAGGTTCACATAAATAAGAGGAATAATAGGGCAATGTTCGAAGAAATATGGCCTGAAAATTTTCGTAGAGTGAAGACAAATATGAGATTTCACATGAGAAAAACCTACCAATTGAAATGCAAGATAAGTTAACAAAAAATAAAAGGTCCAAATTTAAGCAGATAGTAATGAAACTTCTGAAAATAAAGAATAAAGAGAACACCAGATCACTAACTGAAAGGAAAAGCAATGCTTCCTGGAAGTGGGAGAGAAATAAAGTACTGAGAAAAAATAATGCTGATTCTGAAATCTTTTTTTTTTTTTTTTTGAGACAGAGTTTCACTCTTGTTACCCGGCTGGAGTGCAATGGCGAGATCTCGGCTCACCGCAACCTCCGCCTCCTGGGTTCAGGCAATTCTCCTGCCTCAGCCTCCTGAGTAGCTGGGATTACAGGCATGTGCCACCATGCCCAGCTGATTTTTTGTAGTTTTAGTAGAGACGGGGTTTCACCATGTTGACCAGGATGGTCTCGATCTATTGACCTCATGATCCACCCGCCTCGGCCTCCCAAAGTGCTGGGATTACAGGCGTGAGCCACCGCGCCCGGCCGATTCTGAAATCTTATACCAGCCAAACTAAAAGGCAAGAATAGGGACAGTAAGAGACATTTTCAAATATACAAGCACCTGGAGAATTTATATTCATCGAGTGTGATAGCTTACGCCTGTAATCCCAGCACTCTGGGAAGCTGCGGTGGGAGGATCACTTGAGGCCAGGAGTTTGAGACCAGCCTGGGTTACATAGTTAGACCACATCTCTACAAATAACAAAAAATTTGTGGGCATGGCGGTGCATGCCTGTAGTCCCAGCTACTCAGGAGGCTGAGGTGGAAGGGTTGTTTGAGCACAGAAGTGTGAGGCTGTAGTTAGCCATGATTGTGCCACTGCACTTTACACTCGGCAACAGAACCGGACTCTGTCTCTAAAAAAAATTAAACAATTGTTTTAAATTAAAAAAAATTACATCCTGGCCGGGCGCGGTGGCTCAAGCCTGTAATCCCAGCACTTTGGGAGGCCGAGGCGGGTGGATCACGAGGTTAAGAGATCGAGACCATCCTGGTCAACATGGTGAAACCCCGTCTCTACTAAAAATACAAAAAATTAGCTGGGCATGGTGGCGCGTGCCTGTAATCCCAGCTACTCAGGAGGCTGAGGCAGGAGAATTGCCTGAACCCAGGAGGCGGAGGTTGCGGTGAGCCGAGATCGCGCCATTGCACTCCAGCCTGGGTAACAAGAGCGAAACTCCGTCTCAAGAAAAAAAAAAAAAAAAAAATTACATCCTATAGGAACTACATTAAGACACAGATTTAGTGGGAAGCTGGATACAATGCTGAGCACTGAAATCAGCAGAACAAAAACCTAAATACTGCTTCAAACATATCAGAACTAAAATTGTAATCAGCTATGATTTAAGCATGTATGTGATGCAAACAGATGAGAATCATAGAAAATGAAGGTATAAAGAAACATCTTTCATTTGGGAAAAGAGAAAATACAACTGTTTAGACTTTGGTTTAAAGGGGAAAGCTCAGTGTGCCTGTGAACAACCTAAAAGCAGTCAAGCACTAAAAATGTAGGGAGGGAGTAAGGAAGAAGGTAAGAATGACTTCCAAAACAGTAGAAGAAAAACACACTGAGAAAGAACATATTCAGTTCAACAAATCCAAGTCAATTAGAAAGCACAAGATGGCATGGAAAATGCACAACACACAACATGATAGCAGCAATAATTCAAAATGCTGTGATCACTCATTACAGCTCATAAGCAAGAAAAACACGCGAGATATATACATTAGATAAACACAGCACTATGTTGTTAGAAGAAACATACTGAAAACATAACTAAGACAGTGTGAAACTCATGAGATACACCAAAGAAAAAATACAAATTAGAAAATAAAGAAATGAAAAAACATATCAGGTAAATGCTAAATAAATGAAAGCTGATACTCACAGAATTAGCACAAAATCATTGCATTTTTATAACAGTTTAGCTCAAGGGACTGAAACTAAGGGCATTTCTTATGTATCCCAAGTAGCATGAGGGTCTCACTACAGCCAAAGACTCCTCATGCCCAGGCCCCTCCATGCAGCCTGCTGCTCCTCCAGGCTCAGTAGTACTCAGCTGCTATGCAGAGTAACAGCCACTATTCCTCTATGCTAGATGGTTTTTCTACAATATCTAATTTCACAAATCAAAACACCTACAACTGTTAATGACTTCTGGAAAAAAAAAAAAAATCAAAACACCTACAACACTGTAAGATTTATGCCCATTAGGGAGGTTGAGATGGAGACTAAAGGTGATTTGAAAGTAGGAACAGAGAGAATGGAGAGATTTAGACATGATTATCAGTATCCTCTTCTGAGACCCATTTAAACTACATTACAGAAATATAGTATGCACAAACAGACCTCTAAAAGAAAAGGGAACCACATAAATAGAAGCCAATATGATATTTTGATAAATTTTTAACAAGCAGAAGCCAAAAATCTGGTAACTGACTTCCCTGAGCCGAAACTCTCCCAGAGGTAAGCTGACGCACAGCAAACCATCTCTCCCACAGAAGCCTCAATAGCTTTGGGAGCAGTCATCCTGCAAAACAAGAATGAGGTGTGAACTGAAAACAGCTAAAAGCAGTATACGAATTAGGCTCCCAGGTCCCACCTACTTAGCGCCTCCGGGGAGGGTGATACTCAGCCAACACACCAGCACTTAACATGCCAGTGGTGCTAGGTACTCTTAACAAAATCCAGGCTATGCGTGGTGGCTTAGCCTGTAGTCCCAGCACTTTGGGAGGCCAAGGTGGCAGATCACCTGAGGTCAGGAGTTAGAGACCAGCCTGGCCAACATGGAGAAACCCCGTCTCTGCTAAAAATACAAAAATTAGCCTGGCATGCTGGTGCATGCCTGTAACCCCAGCTACCTGGGAGGCTGAGGCCGGAGAATCGCTTGAACCCAGGAGGCAGAGGTTGCAGTGAGCGGAGATCGCACCACTGCACTCCAGCCTGGGCAACACAGTAAGACTCCATCTAAAAAAAAATAAAAATCCAAGCAGGTAAAAGGGATAAGGGACAGAGTGATGGGACAGAGGGAGGCGCAGGTACTGTTTCACACACACAGGGTGATCAGGGCAGCTCTCTGATGAGGTGATATCTAGACAGAAACCAAAGTGCTGTGAGAAGCCACTGAAAGGGCTCTGACTCACATTTCGAGATCATCCTGACTGCCATGAAAGAGGGAGGGGCTGTGGAAGAGGAGATACCAGGGAGACCAGGTAAGGGACAACTGCGTTAGTCCGGTGGAAGAAGGTGGCTTGGGCCAAAGTGACAGCGATGGGGATGATAAGCAGTGGTAGATTCTGGGCATCCATGAGGACAGAGCCAGAACGCAACCTGATGGAGACATGGCATGGCATGCTGAGAGAGAAGGGGGCCAGGAGGACACCAAGCAACCTGGCCAAGCAAGCTAAAGCACTTCCCCATCATGGAGGTGAAGACGCCTGGGAATGAGAAGGGGAGGAAACGAGAGTGGATAACTGTTCAGTGAATGACTGAAGATGGCGGAGACCCAGCTAGAAAAGAGTCCACAGAACTGAGTCACTGAAGGAGCAAAGTGACCTTGTTAAGAACATGTGGTAAGAAAAGGAAGCGGGTATCCATCCTCTCAAACAGGAGGGGCTCCAGGAAAAGGGGACTGTATAAGCACCCTATACACAACGTGGATGTCTGCAAGAGCCCATCGGCCAAGGCTAATTCTGGGAAATTTTCAGAAGGAACTGACATGTGCTTAAGAATTTAAGTAAACAAGGATCCATAACTGCTTTCCTCTGAAAAATTCGAAGGCAGAGACTACAGGGGGACTTTAAAAGGCAGCTGGGGAGTGAGGGCTCAGCAGCTCACCTCAGGCAGGGCACTGTTTCCCTGGGGCCAGGGAATACCCCCAAGATTCCTGAACTTGAGACTTGAGCTCATTAGCAGGCTCCTCCTCAGCAGCACTACCTGCAAGGAGGTAGATCCCAGGGGAAGAGGCGGTGAGTGGACTTCTGGGTAAGTCTGCAAGCGGTGAGAGAAAGAATCACATACATCATGGAACTGCGAGCAAAATCCTGCCAGAGGCTCTAACCAAGTCCCACGATCCCCACAGATGCCTGTCATAACACTGGGTACTGACCATCACACCGCAGGAGCCTTTGTGTCCTTCCCTCTAATCACTGATCTTCCTATCAACCCAGAAGGAGCCCCCACCAGAGGGCAACAAGGAAATGAAGTGGGAATAAAGACAGGCCTCCTCCATCTCCCCTCCGCAGGCTAGAATGAGGGGGAGGTACAAAGGCCTGGAGTGTGGACTGAACTTTCCCATACGAAAGTAACTGAGAGTTAGCAACAAACAGGCCGTGACCAGAGCATCGTGGGCTCTCCTTACGATGACCACAAGGGAAGAAAGAGCTGACGGTGCAAGCCTGAGGTGTGGTGGAGAAAAATGAAGCCACAACTTGTACCAAGTTCAGGCCGTTCATCAAGCTGGTTACTTCAAAATGGAGGGAGAAGAAACATGAAACAAGTCACGCCAACGCGGCCAGATGAGAAGCTGGGATGGACGCCAGAGAAGGAAACGCAGCCCAAAGCGGCTGCTTCTGGGGACACAGGATGGAAAAGGAAAGGTGCAGAGCACACAGCAGGTGGGCAGGAGGTTTCCTGCCTATTTTATTTAAAGTCTTATACTATTTCTTTAAGCTTGGTAAGAATACAAATAGTCTGGGCGAGGTGGTTCATGCCTGTAATCCCAGCACTTTGAGAGGCCGAGGCGGGTGGATCACCTGCAGTCCGGAGCTCAAGACCAGCCTGGCCAACATGGCAAAACCCCGTCCTACTAAAAACACAAAAATCAGCCAGGTATGGAAGCACACACCTGTAGAACCTACTACTCGAGAGGCTGAGGCAGGAGAATCGCTTGGACCCAGGAGGCGGAGGTTGCAGTAACTGAGATCGTGCCACTGCACTCCAGCCTGGGCGACAGAGCAAGAAAGACTCCATCTCAAAATAAATAAATAAATTAATAAATTAAATTAAATATAAAATAACTGTTAAAATTTTGAATTGACTTGGCATGATCAAAAGAAAATTCTGTGACCAGGAAGCAGTCCAAAACTCTAAGAGATTTGAAATTTCACAAGAGATTATGATAAACAGTTCTACTGTAATGGGACATATATGCTGCAAAAAAAATCACACCATACAAAGTTGCATAAAGAACCACGGGCTTATGGGAAAAATGGGGTAAATACAAAATTCCAGCAACACACAAAAAGAAAACCTAGAACCTGATAAAAACAGTAGCAGTTTCATACATGCTAAATGGTTGACAAACATATAAACATGACCAAAGTTATTACGTAGTGGTGGAAAGAGACAGAAATCAGAAAGAAATCAGACAGAAAGCTCACATTGTTCCTTAAAATAACAATAGTGTGGAAAAAAATTCATGTTGTCAAAGCAAACAAAATAGTAGAACTGACTGTATTTACAACTTTGCTTCAATCAATTGGAAAACTTAGACAAAATGGAAATTTTTCTATGAAAATAAAAGTAACCAAAAATTAGCCCAGCAAGAATTAGGAAAACCAGGCCACGACATGGTGGCTCATGCCTGTAATCCCAGTACTCTGGGAAGCAGAAATGGGTGGATCACTTGAGTCCAAGACTTCAAGACCAGCCTGGGCAACATGCTGAAAACCCATCTCTATAAAAAAATATAAAAGTTAGCCGGGAATGCTGGCACACACCTGTAGTCCCAGCTAATCGAGAGGCTGATGTGGGAGGACTGCTTGAGCCTGGGATGCGGAGGTTGCAATGAGCAGAGATCACGCCACTGCACTCCAGCCTGGATGACAGAGTGAGACCCCATCTCAAAAAAAAAAAAAAAAAAATTGGGAAAAATAGACTAGCCGATGATCATTTAAAAAACTGAAAAGGCACACTCTTCCCAAAAAGGCAACAGTCCCACACTATTAAAAGTTCTAACACCACCCAAGGAACGGAAAGTTCCCAGTATATATCGTCTGATGTAAAGCCGTACAATGCATCATGAAAGTTGCACAACGCTACACACAAAATAAGGACAGCACAAGCTGTAGTCTAACCGCATTTATGATTAACATTGATTAAAATACTTAAAAATATTAGTAAAGGAAAACTAATTCTGTACATATATACAGAGCGTGTCTATGTGCATACATACCTAGCAAACCAGACCAAGAGTTTATCCAATGAATTAAAGGATAGTCCACATTTTTCAAAAACAAAAAGTAATAAAATAAGTCACATTAGCACCTTAGTGGAGAATACCCAATGATCTCAATAAACATGACAAAAGGAACATGATAAAACTCAACACTTTTGGCTGGGTGCAGTCGCTTATGCCTGTAATCCCAGCACTTTGGGAGACCAAGGCGGGCGGATCATTTGAGGCCAGGAGATCGAGACCAGTCTGACCAACATGGTGAAACCCCATCTCTACTAAATAAAAAGAAATTAGCTGGGCATGGTAGCAGGAGACTAAGGCAGGAGAATCGCTTGAACCCAGGAGGTGGAGGCTGCAGTAGCCGAGATCATACCACTGCACTCCAGCCTGGGCAACAAGAGCAAGGCTCCCCTTCAAAAAAAAAAAAAAAAAAAAAATTCAACACTTTCAAAAATCAGAATTTAAAGCAAACTAAAAGTAAAAGGAATTTCCTTTACACTATAAAGTGTTTCTTCCCTATACCTATAGAAAATATCATATTTTGTGTGAACCATTAAAACCATTCCCTTTAAAAACAGAAGACAAGGATGCTGAAATCAATGCCACTAGCCAGCCCTGTCCTAGAGGACCTGCCAAACTAGGAGCAAAGTGCCAGTAATAGGCACTCAACAAGGAAGAAAAACTATTGTCATTATTTGTAAATATCTGGTTGTCTAATTATAAAACTAAGACAACCAGCAGAGATAAAATGAGAACTGGTGGAGATCCACCATCTTGTCTTGCAGCTGCCTGAGACACAGACACGGCTTCCGTTCCACTGACTCTGGAACTGTGTAAACAGCTGTTGGATTCTACAGTTCCCAGTAAACAGCTCTCACCTGACTGACAAAGAGCTGCTTGATTTGTGAACTGCGGCAGTTCCAAGGTGAACAAATGATATCTTGTTTGGAAGCCTGCTGCTCTGATTAAAGAAGAGTCAAGAAAATCTTTCTGAGTTATTTATAGCTTAGAGCAACTGGGTAAAGTATGTTTTTGTGAGCGAAATTTACCTTTCTCTCTACCTGATTTTTCCAAAATTTGGAAACTATTTGTGAGTATTCTGATTTTATGGCAACAGTTATTTGCATAAGTTCAGTAAAAATCTGTTTTCTTTTGTAAAAGGATACAACTGGAGAGACTGGTTATCTTATCAAGGCTTCAAATGGAATGGCATATTTTCAGATATAACCAGACTGTTCTGAGAAATTTCGGTTGGCTTTATAGAACTGATAAAAAGCCCCTTGAAAAGACTGACCTGGTACCATGTCCACCTTACATGCTCCAGACCTGTGGTAAGTAAAGAATGTCACTTTCTAGAAGGCTCATGAACTTTTAAGTATTTTTGGATATCAAATAAGATAGGAATTCATACAAGCGTTACAAGTACAGTCAAGTGGCAAATCCTCGGCTTAGCTTTTGGCCTTCTAAGCTTTTAAAATGTCAAATCCAGGCCTGGCGTGCTGGCTCATGCCTGTAATCCCAGCACTTTGGGAGGCCGAGGCAGGAAGACCACCTGAGGTCTGGAGTTTGAGACCAGCCTGGTCAACATGGTCAAACCCCATCTCTATTAAAAATACAAAAAATTAGCCGGGTAACACACGCTTGTAATCCCAGCTACTCAGGAGGCTGAGGCAGGAGAATTGCTTGAACCCATGAGGTAGAGGTTGTAGTGAGCCAAGATCACACCATTGCACTCCAGCCTGGACGACAGAGTGAGACTCGGTCTCTAAATAAATAAATAAATACAATAAAAAGTCAAATCCAAAATTCCTTTAAAAAGTTCCAGCAAGGCTGCGCATGGTGGCTCACGCCTATAATCCCAACACTTTGAGAGGCCAAGGCAGCCAGATCACGAGGTCAGGAATTCCAGACCAGCCTGACCAACATGGTGAAACCCCATCTCTACTTAAAATAAAAAAATTAGCCAGGTGTTGTGGTGCACACCTGTAATCCCAGCTACTCGAGAGGCTAAGCAAGTGAATGTCTTGAACCTGGGAGGTAGAGGTCACAGTGAGCTGAGATCAGGCCACTGCACTCCAGCCTGGGCAACAGAGCGAGAGTACATCTCAAAAAAGAAAAAAAAAAAAAGGTTCAGCAAAGTCAACTTAAAAGGAGCTTACATGGCTGGTCACTATACTTGCTATACTTTATGCAAATAACCAGCCCAAGTATAATGAGACCAAAATTTTGCCATTCAATTGGTCCTACTATGATTTATTCTTGGTAGAAGTAGGGAAACTGGAGAGAGAAAAACTTAGATTCTAACCCTGACCACTGTTCTGAGTTTTTATTATCTGCCTACAATTTGGGCTAATTCTGAATTATTTCCTGGCTACAAGAAGTCCCTAAAGAGGAACCAGGTTTTCATTTGCTTCAGGGTACTTTTAGTCGGCCCCTTAACGAAATGGATTCTTTGTTGTTGTTCAGGCACAATCAAACGTTCTCTCGATTGTAATCCTTGAGTGTATTATATTTTTACTATTCAAATAATTAATATTATGTACCTGTCATTGTTTTACTTCTGAGAAAACCAAAGTCATAGTACTCGGAAGACTAGACATGACTCAACAGCCTGTGAATCTCCTTAATTTGGAATCCTCCTGAGCCTGATCTGTCTCCCATTGCCAATGCACTGCTGCTAAAGCTACGCAATGTCAAGCATCCTCCCTAAAGTTTCAGAGGAGGGCGCATAGATATAAAAGCTGGACTGGGAGGTGAAGTGTGAAGGCCAAAGCAAGGTCACCTTAGAAGCTAATCTACCATGTGGGCTTCTGATTAATCCGTCTGGGAGGGCCTCTAAGATTTCCAGTTTATCTGTTGTTCCTTGTGTAAGAGCAGGTACTTACCACAACGTCAGGTCAAACGACCTTGATGTTACAGTACTTCAATTGTCCTACACATCCCTTCTGAACCACCCCCCCTATGGTATATAAGCCCTGGGCCTGGGGGGAATGGTGCAGGGATCCACCATCTTGTCTTGCCGCAGCCCAAGACACAGACATGGCTTCTGTTGGTAAGTCCCTATTAAATGTTTCTTTCTAAGGAAAAAAACAAAACAAAACAAAACAAGAAACCATGAGAATCAGTATGAAAAATCAACAGGGTAGCAGTTTTAAACAAATCAATGAGGAATAGCATTTTGTTACATTAGCAATAACCAACTAGAAAATATAATAAGAAAATGCCTGTATGATCATAATAACAAATCTAGAAAGTACTTAGGAATAAAAAGCTTTAAAATGCAGAAAAACCTAACAAAAATATACATGATAAAATATATAAGTACAGAAGAGACTGAAGCAATATACCATGTTTATGATGAATAGAATTATATGGTGAAGATATTAATTTTCCACAATTTATAAATTTGATAAATTCTCAATCAAAATGCCAGAAAAAATTTTCATTTTATTTCGTCTAATAATTATAACTCTCATTAAGTAAAATAAAATCATATGCTTGAACTACTACTGCTACAAGTAGAAAATTTTACATACTCTTATCTTTTTTTTTTTTTTTTTTTGAGACGGAGTTTCACTCTTGTTACCCAGGCTGGAGTGCAATGGCGCGATCTCGGCTCACCGCAACCTCTGCCTCCTGGGTTCAGGCAATTCTCCTGCCTCAGCCTCCTGAGTAGCTGGGATTACAGGCATGTGCCACCATGCCCAGCTGATTTTTTGTATTTTTAGTAGAGACGGGGTTTCACCATGTTGACCAGGATGGTCTCGATCTCTTGACCTCGTGATCCACCCGCCTCGGCCTCCCAAAGTGCTGGGATTACAGGCGTGAGCCACCGCGCCCGGCCCATACTCTTATCTTTTTAAAAAACCAGAGACCTGTGGGAGCAAGGAGGACTAAATAAACTAAAATTGCAGAGAGAAAAGAGCTCCTCTCAGGTGAGTTTAAATGGCTGGTTATTACTTCCCTGGGCCATTTGCTCAGCTCAAGAACAGTGAAGGAAGGGCTCAGCCCAGATGGAAGACCATTCTAAGGGAAACAGAAACCAGTGAAGGTTTTGATGAGCCCCCATGGACAGTGAGCTTTCCCCATGAGACATCTGTTGAGCCCTGGTCAGTGCCAAAAGCTGCGGGCTGGTCTGGAATGGCAGGATGAGTCTCCCACAGCCTTACGGTGCTCCAGACACAAAGTACCAGTAGGGAGGAGCCTGCAATAAATACTTCATCCAGAAACCCGAAGCCCCAGGTGATGGAGTCTAAAGCAGCAACTCAGCCCCCAAACAGCTCAATTCCTGTTTAGATTGAGGTGACCAGCCATTCTCCTACTGCATGACAGAGAAAGGGAGAACATCCTCTGATATAAAACAACAGTAAGGCTGGGCGCCATGGCTCACACCTGTAATCCCAGCACTTTGGGAGGCCGAGGTGGATGGATCACCTGAGGTCAGGAGTTCGAGACCAGGCTGACCAATAGGGTGAAATCCTGTCTCTACTAAAAATACAAAAATTAGCTGAGTGTGGTGGCAGGCCCTGTAATCCCAGCTTTTCAGGAGGCTGAGACAGGACAATCACTTGAACCCAGGAGGCAGAGGTTGCAGTGAGCCAAGATCACGCCACCAAACTCCAGCCTGGGCAACAGAGCAAGACTCCATCAAAAAAAAAAAAAAACAAACCACACACAGACACACAACAGTAAACTTCAGTCTCTGTGTTTATTCCTTTTAAAACAATGTCAGCAAAAAATTAAAAACTTTGAGACATGAGGCAAGAAAATATGACTGACAAAAGGAATAAGCAGATAATTGATACAGATGCACTGATGATCCAGATAATGTTGGCAAACAAGTAATATTGCAAATATCATAATACATAACTATATAAATATTTAAAATACAGAGAGGTTGAATAAAGGGAATAAAAGAAAAACTGAAAGTTAATTTAAAAAAAAAAAAAAAAAAGGAGACATTTAGAAATAAACAACTGGGCCGGGCGCGGTGGCTCAAGCCTGTAATCCCAGCACTTTGGGAGGCCGAGGCGGGTGGATCATGAGGTCAAGAGATCGAGACCATCCTGGTCAACATGGTGAAACCCCGTCTCTACTAAAACTACAAAAAATTAGCTGGGCATGGTGGCGCGTGCCTGTAATCCCAGCTACTCAGGAGGCTGAGGCAGGAGAATTGCCTGAACCCAGGAGGCGGAGGTTGCGGTGAGCCGAGATCGCGCCATTGCACTCCAGCCTGGGTAACAAGAGCAAAACTCCGTCTCCAAAAAAAAAAAAAAGAAAAAAAAATAAACAATGGATACCTGAAATGAGCATCACCAGGAGAATGGCCAATACAAGTTTGTCAGTATTGTAATGCCAATACAAAGATGTAGAGCCAACCATCCTTCTCATGGGATTGTGCTACTGTCCAATGAGTACATGGTGAGGGCAATGCTGCAAAAGCCTACACAACACACCTGCATCAACTACCGTGGTACAATTTTTTGAAAAATGGAAAACCTCTTTTTCATGAAAATAAAAAAGGATGTAGGGTAAATGTAACTCTCCATTCCTGACACTGGGAATATGAAGTCATTTCACCACTTTTGAAAACTGAGACTATGTACTAAATTTAAATGTATGTATACAGTGACTCAACAATGTCACTCGTAAGTATATGCCCAGTGGTTCTCATGGGTGGGTGGGAGATTTTGCCCCCCCAGGGGACATCTGACAGTGTCTGGAGCCATTTACGGCTGTCACAGCGGGGCAGTGCTATGGGTACCTACACAGATAAAGCCAGGAGTGCTGCTCATCATCCCACAGTGCCCAGGACGTCCCTCCACAATGAAGAATTATTCAGTCCAAAATGTCAACAGTGCTGAGGCTGAAAGATCCTGGTATATGCCTAACAGAAATGACAGCTGATGTCTACCAAAAGAAACATACAAAAATGTTCATAGTAGTGTTATCCAAAATAGCTAGTAACTGAAAACCACCTAAACACTCATGCTGATGACAACAGATAAATTATGAAATGCTCATACAACAGAATATCATACAACTTCACAAAAATAAGCCAACACAAACATTTTAAGGATACAAACATCTGCATTAAAAAGGTATGGGGAAAGAACTAGAAGAACATATATTGAACCAATTACCTCCAAGGAGAAAGAGGGGATTGGGATGGGTGGGTGGTTGTAAGAGACTGAATTGTGTTCTAAGAGAATGTAGGAAAATAACAAATGTATCATCAAAAATTAGTAGTTGCAGTTCGATATGTAAAGAGCTTAGAAGTAGCCACTCTGTCTTAACAACAAGTAAAAACTTAACAAACTGAAAAATCAACAAGTCTTCTTAGATCTGAAAGAGAAGTGAAGACACAGGGCAAACCACAGTCCCCAAAATTAGAGACAGGCAGATACCCAGTACTCACCAGAGCACAAGCCTCTGTGATAAACAGTGTCAGGACAGAAATACCTGAACTGCAATTGATAAATTGCTAGGGGCTAGGTGTGCACATGCCTGAAGTTAAAAAGTCCAGGGGAACCCAGTCATGGTGGGAACGGGGGGAGATGAGGTCCCAAGGTTTGCTGAGATTTACTTTCAGGAGCTCAACCAGGTTCCCGGAGCCTAATATACTGGGGTTTTGTCACAGCCTAACTAACCTGAGGGAAGAAAGATATACCAAATCCACCCTCGCCTATCCAAACTGTGCCATCTAAGGGATGCAGTGGAGGTGGCCTGGGAAATACTTGTGAGGTTCAGGCTCCAGGGGAAAAGTTCACAAAAAGACAGACCTACTCATAGGCCTACAGAATGCTTACCCTTTCCTGACGTCTTACCACCACATTAGTAAAGTACTAGGAAAAGTAATTCTTTTTACTCCGTACATCACGTCCAGCTATCAACGAAAAGGGACAAGGAAATACTAAAAGGCAAAAAAACACAGACAGGGCAAGCATCAGAACCAGACATGACAGGGATGTTGGGGTGTCAGACAAAACTTAAAACCACCATGATTGATATGCTCTGGGCTCTAGTGAATCAAGTAGACAGCATGCAAGAATAGATAGGCAGGCCGGGCGCAGTGGCTCACGCCTGTAATCCCAACACTTTGGGAGGCTGAGGTGGGCAGATCACAAAAAAAATCCATCACAACAGAATTCTATACCCTGCAAATTTATCCTTCAAAAGTAAAGAAAGACATTCTCAAACAAAAACTAAGAGAATTTATTGCTATTGCAAGTAAACCTGCCTTGGCTAGGCAGAAAAGGAAAATACAGGTCAGAATCACAGATATACTTTTTTTTTTTTTTTTTAGACAGGGTCTTGCTCTGTCGCCCAGGCTGGAGTACAGTGGCACAATCTTGGCTCACTGAGACCTCTGCCTCCCACGTTCAAGCGATTCTCATACCTCAGCCTCCCAAGTAGTTAGGACTACAGGCGTGCAGCACCACACCTGGCTAATTTTTGTATATGTAGTAGAGACGGGTTTCGCCATGTTGGCCAGGATGGTCTTTTCCTGACATCAAGTGATCCACCCGCCTCAACCTCCCAAAGTCCTGGGATTACAGGCATGACCCACCATGTCAGGCCACAGATATATATTTACAAAATTGAGAACATCAAAGAAAGAATAAGTGAAAGTAAGATCAAAACTTTTTTCTTATCTTTTTTTCTTGAGACAGTCTCATTCTGTTGCCCAAGCTGGCGCACACTGGCACAGCAGCCTCAAACTCTTAGGCTCAAGTGATTCTCCCACCGCAGCCTCCCAAGTAGCTGGGGCTACAGGTGCACACTACCATACCTAGCTTTTTTGTTTGTTTGTTTGTTTTTTGTAGAGGCAAGGTCTCTATGTTGCCCAGGCTGGTCTCAAACTCCTGGCTGCTGGTGAGCCTACTGCCCTCAGTCTCCCAAAGTGCAGGGATTAAAGGCATCACCCACCATGCCCAGATAATTTTCTTATTCCTAGTTGACCTAGTCTGTTCAAAATAATAATAGTGGCTGGGCATGGTGGCTCACCCCTGTAATCTCAGCACTTTGGGAGGCCAAGGCAGGCAGATTACCTGAGGTCAGGAGTTTGAGACCAGCTGGCCAACATAGTGAAACCCTGTCTCTACTAAAAATACAAAAATTAGCCAGGATTGGTGGCGCACACCTATAGTCCCAGCTACTCAGGAGGCTGAGGCAGGAGAATCGCTTAAACCCAAGAGGTGGAGGTTGCAGTTAGCTGAGATCACACCACTGCATTCTAGCCTGGGCAACAGACCAAGACTTCATCTCAAAAAAAAAAAAAAAAAAAAAGCAATAGTAACAATGTATTCAATTATGTATGGTATGTATTCTTACATATAAGTGAAATGAATATCAGCAATGTTATTAGGAATATACTCCTCCTGAAGGGAGGAAGAAATATTATTTAATTATTAAAAATTACTACCTGTGAAGCAGAAGTGTTATTTGAAACTGGGCTTGGATTAACTGTAAATGTATAATGCAACCTCTAGGTCAACCACAAAAAAACAACACCAACAACAAAAATAACTAATATGCTAACAAAGGAGAGAAAAATGGAATAATACGAAATGCTCAATTAAAACCACAGAAGGGCTGGGCACAGTGGCCCATGTCTGCAATCCCAGCACTTTGGAAGGCCAAAGTGGGAGGGTTACTTCAGCCCAGAAGTTCAAGAGCAGCCTGGGCAACATGGTAAGACACTGTCTCAACAAAAAATTTAAAAATTAGCTTAGTGTGGTGGCATGCACTTGTAAGTCCCTGTTACTTGGGAGGATCACTTGAGCCCAGGAGGTCAAGGCTGCAGTGAGCCATGATTGCACCACTGCACTCCAGCCTGGGCAACAAAGCGAGACTCTATCTTCACACAAAAAAAGGAAATAAATGGAGAAAGATATACCATATAAATTAGGCATAAAGATCTTCCTCAACACTTGGCTCACACCTGTAATCTCCTGAAACTAAGTGATTATACCAGGGTTGCAGGATACAAAGTTAATATACAAAAGTCAATCCCTTTCCTGTACACAGGCGTAAGCTGAATTTGAAATAAAAAACACAATACCCTTTACAGTAGCACCCACAAAAATGAAATACTTAGGTATAAGTCTAATAAAATATCTGATGATACTAAATAAAATCTATATAAGAAAAACTACCAAACACTGCTGAATGACAACTAAGAACTAGATAGTGAGATATGACAAGTTCACAGACAGAAAGACTCAATATTCAAGACTTCAGCTCTTCCCAACTTGATCTACAGATTCAATGCAATATCAATTAGAATCCCAGCAAATTTTGTAGATGTTGATGAAGTGATTACAAAGTTTAGACAGACAAAAGACTTAGATTAGCTAACAGGATACTGAAGCAGAAGGATAAAGTTGGGGGAATTAACCTGACTTCAAGACTTATTGGCTGGGCATGGCGGTTCATGCTTGTAATCCCAACAATGCTTTCGGAGGTCAAGCAGGGAGAAGTGCTTGAGGCCAAGAGATGGAGACCAGTCAGGGCAACATAGTGAGACTCTGTCTGTACAAAAAAATTTTTTTAATTAGCCAGATGTAGTGGCACGTGTCTGTAATCCCAGCTACTCAGGAGGTTGAGGTGGGAGGATCCCTTGAGGCCAGGACTTTGAGGCTGCAGCGAGCTGCGACTGTTACACTGCACTCCAACCTGGGTAACAGAATGAGACTCTGCCTTGAAAAAAAAAAAAAAAACCAAAAGACATTATAGAGACCAGCCTGGGCAACATGGCAAAACCCCATTGCTACAAAATATACAAAAATTAGCTAGACAGGGTGGCATGTGGCTGTGATCCCAGCTACTCGGGTGGCTGAGATTGGAGAATCGCTTGAACCGGGAGGCGGAGGTTGCAGTGAGCCGAGATGGTGCTAGTGCACTCCATCTCAGCCTGGGTGACAGAGCAAGACTCCGTCTCAAAAAAAAAAAAAAAAAGAATTCTTATAAAGCTACAAAAATCAAGACAGTGTGGCAGTGTTGTATTTGTGAAAGAACAAATAGATCAATGGCACTAAACAGAGAGCCCAGAAATAGACCCATATAAATATAGTCAACTGATCTCTGACAAAGGAACAAACTCAAAGGGGAAAAAATCCACTTCTAACTTTCTCTCGTTTCTTTAGCACAACAGCCTTTCTTCACCGGCTGTCCTTTCCTTTCATTAACCTGAGTACTCACCTGGGTCCTCTTAAGGGTTCTAGCTGGTCACACTCTGAGCTTCCACGAATATAATAAGGTATCTTTATATATTTCCAGTTTAGACCTCCCATGTGAGTCACAGGCTAAAATACAAGCACTGGATATTCAACACCTGCCAAAGTCTTTCCCAGGTTCCTCTTCTAACAGCATTGCTAGTCTCCGGGGCAACGTCGTCACCACCACTCACCGAGTGCAAGAGACTGCTCAATCAAATCACTTGTAAATTACATCTCCCCTACGGTTCACTCCATCAATCATTCATAAAGTCCAGATGATCCACTGGCCCGCCCCTTACCTCTTGGACCCTGGAGCTTCGTTCCTAGCCTCTTCTCCCTACTCATTCACATATAATTGTGTCCGTGGTTCACTAGACTATCCTTCCCATCAAACCAAGGCTCCTCTAAAATTAGGAACATACATAATTTTTTTTTTTTTGAGACGGAATCTCGCACTGTCGCCCAGGCGGGAGTGCAAAGGCGCGATCCCGGCTCACTGCAACCTCCGCCTCCCGAGTTCACGCAATTCTCCTGCCTCAGCCTACCGAGTAGCTTGGATTACAGGTGCACATCACCACACCCGGCTAACTTTTTGTGTTTTTAGCAGAGACGGGTTTCACTATGTTGGCGAGACTGGTCTCGAACTCCTGACCTCGTGATCCGCCCACCTCGGCCTCCCGAAGTGCTGGGATTACTGGTGTGAGCCACCGCATCCGGCCAGAACATACATAATTTATCTCTCCATTGCCAGCACCAGCCCTGGAGTCCAGCACACAAAACACTCCATAAACAAGCATTTGGCCAAACGAAAAAGGAGGAAGATAATTTTTCCAACGAAGTTCTAAGGGTCTGCATAAGACAACTTTATGTAGAAAACATGAAATGATGGCGGCTCCTCAGACTTCAGGGCCCGCAGCTGGCAGCGAAGTACAGTGTAACTTGCCCGTCACAGAATACCACGAGGCACGTTTCTGGAGGACCACAGCTTGGGTGAGGGGGTGAGCTCAGTTCCCGGAGGAACCCTGAAGAAATGAACGTGGCCACCCTTGGTGTCCAGTCGCCTTCAAACACTGAAAGTCTCTACTTACCCACCACGGAGCTACCCGGAAACTGGTGGCCATCCCCACGCCCACGTCCGTGCGCTGCAAGAGACCTCGAGGGATGCGTCCGCCCGCAGACAGCTGCGGACCCCGGGCCCCCGACACCTGACCGTCCAGGGGCCGAGTCGCTCGCAGGGACGCCGGCTCCTCAGCTCTCGCCCAACACGCACGGCGCGTGGCCAGACGGCCTCCGGGTTTGGGTACCAGGAGTCGCGCCGATGGATTTGCGCCGCGGCGCGGCCCTGATTCAGAAGAGCAGGAGTCTGTCCTGGCTCCGTCCACGCCCCCGATCGACGGTGGTGTTGAGCTGGTCAAGTCCCGGGTCTGCCCACGTTAATCCAAGCCGCTTAGCTCCGCGCCTCGGCGGCCACAGACACACGCAGTTACACCTGCTGGCCAGACTCCGGTCCACTGAGTCTGAGCCGGAAGCAGCCCTGCACTGGCGCACGCGACTAAGGCCGGGAGTGCGGCGCATGCGGAAGTGCGTCATACCTCGAGGAGCCAGGACGCGACGGCGCCGGAAAAACTACGTCTCCCACAATCCTCTGAGAAGGCGTCCCTGTTCAGCAGCTGGCTTGCCGTTACCGCGGATCTAGAGTGGGCACAGCCTGACGAGAACCGAGGGCTGGGAGGGGGCTCTGCCAGCGGCACCGGGTCCACCCTCCCCCGGCTGCACCAGGTTCAGTACCACCCGCAGAGCTCGGACTCCCAGTTTCCCAGGCCCTGTAGAACTGACTCAGAGCCCGACGCCAGCAGAGACGCAGGTGTGCTGAGGTCTTGATATCAAACGAGGTGGGTTCAGACCAGAAGGCACAGCAAAAAAGGACGCTTTGTAAAGCTAACAGCTGCAATTCATAAGGTTTTGTAACAGTTTTGAACATCAGTTCTCCAACTTCATAAAGGAGAAACTATAGATGTTAAAGGTAGATAAATAGAACCACACCAATAATGAAACTGCCTTTGCGAAAAAGTCTATCCGTGAGAAAATTACAGCAAAGGGGGAGGTCTTAATCCAACCAAACCCCCGACCGCGCGCGCCTTTGGTTTTCAAGTTGCCTTAGTTACTCCTGGGCTTAGGCCAAGCTAACTTTGGAAGACATTTAGATTATAGTTTAAATGATAGCCCTTTTCCAAAACTCAACTGTCTTTGTAAAACCTATGAGAGACCACCAGGCTCGAGGGAGGAGAGGAGCCTGAACTCTGCTAAGGTGTAGATTGGTCACAAGATATACAACCTCCCCAATTAGTCCCACAAATAATACCGCTATTGTAGATTGGCCTTTTGAGATTTAAAAAATGTGCAAAATGGCCAGGCATGGTGGCTCACGTCTATACCAGCACTTTGGAAGGCTGATGTGGGTGGATCGCTTGAGTCCAGGAGCTGGAGACCAGCCTGGGCAACATGGCAAAACCTCGTCTCTACAAAACATATCAAAATTAGCCGCATACGTGGCCTGCATGTGTAGTTTCAGCTTCTTGGGAGGCTAAGGCAGCAGAATTGCTTGAGCCCGTGTGGCGGCGGTTGCAGTGAACCGAGATTGCACCATTGCACTCCAGCCTGGATGACAAGAGTGAAACCCTGTCTCAAAAAAAAAAGAAAGAAAGAAAAAAGTGCCAAACATCTGAATGGACATTTCTCAAAAGAAGACATACAAATGGCAAACAGGTATATGAAAAGGCACTGAACACCATTGATCATCAGAGAAATGCAAATCAAAACTGCAGTGCGATTTCTTACTCCAGTAAAAGGACTTTTATCCAAACGACAAGCAATAATAAATGCTGGTGAGGGTATGGAGAAAAGGGAACCCCTGTACACTCTCGGTGGGATTGTACATTAGTGCCACAATTATGGAGAACAGTTTAGAGGTCCTCAAAAAAATAAAAAATAGAGCCAGGCTCAGTGGCTTACACCTGTAATCCCAGCACTTTGGGAGGCCGAGTTGGGTGGATCATGAAGTCAGGAGTTAGAGACCAGCCTGGCAGTATGGTGAAACCCCGTCTCTACTAAAAATACAAATATTAGCTGGGCATGGTGGCACGCACCTGTAGTCGTACCGTCTCAGGAGGCTGAGGCAGGAGAACTGCTTGAACCCGGGAGGCAGAGGTAATGGTGGGCCGTGATCATGACACTGCACTCCAGCCTGGGCAACAGAGTGAGACTCTTTTTAAAAAAAAAAATAAAAAATAAATAAAAATAGAGCTACCATATAATCTAGAAATCCCACTCCTAGGTATATACCCAAAAGAAAGAAAATCAGTATGTCAAAGAGCTATCTGCACCCCCATGTTTATTGCAGCACTATTCACGATAGCCAAGATTTGGAAGTAAACCAAAGTGTCAATCAACAGATTAACAAATAAAGAAAATGTGGTACATATACACAATGGAGTATCACTATATTAAGTGAGATAAGGGAGATCACTATATTAAGTGAGATAAGGGAGGCACAGAAAGACAAACTTCATATATTCTCACTTATTTGTGGGCACCAAAAATTAAAACAATTGGGCCGGGCGCGGTGGCTCACGCCTGTAATCCCAGCACTTTGGGAGGCCGAGGCGGGTGGATCATGAGGTCAAGAGATCGAAACCATCCTGGTCAACATGGTGAAACCCCGTCTCTACTAAAAATACAAAAATTAGCTGGGCATGGTGGCGCGTGCCTGTAGTCCCAGCTACTCGGAAGGCTGAGGCAGGAGAATTGCTTGAACCCAGGAGACGAGGTTGCGGTGAGCCGAAATCGCACCTTTGCACTCCAGCCTGGGTAACAAGAGGGAAACTCCGTCTCAAAAAATTAAAACAATTGAACTCATGGTGATAGAAAGTAGAAAGATGGTTACCAGAAGCTGGGAAGGGTAGTGGGAGACTGAGGGGATGGGAATGGTTAATGGGTAGAAATACAGAAAGAATAAGACCTAGACCTAGTATTTTCTAGCACAACAGGACATAGTCAAAAATAATTTAATTATACATTTAAAAATAAAAGTATAATTGGATTGCTTGTAGCACAAAGGATAGCTGCTTGAGGATACCCCATTTTCCCTGATGTCATTTTTATGCATTGCATAATAATCATTTATAGAAAGTAAAAAGTTCCTCTTCAAAGTTTCCCTTCTTGTTAAAGAATAATAATCAATGTTAGAAATAATAGTTTCTTTTAAAGTCTTTCTTCAAAGCCTTCTTGCTTTTTGCTAGTAACTCTTCATTAAGTCCTATCCTATGTAGCTGTTAAATATAAGGGAATAAGTATATTCTATATCCTTGTACCTTAACCAAGATATTTGTGCTGGGCATGCTCACAGGCATGTAGTACATTCTATGACCTTGTGCTTTAACAAAGATATTTGTGCTGGACATGTTTACAGGCACATCCCAACTCGAAGCCTATGCCCCTTCCTTATTTGAAAATGTTACTTTTCTAAGTCCTTTCACAAGCAACTTCCTCTTTTCCTTTTGTTCTCTATCACCTTTACCTATTCAGGAAAGTTTTTTTTTTTTTTTTTTTTTTTGAGACGGAGTTTCACTCATGTTACCCAGGCTGGAGTGCAATGGCGCCATCTCGGCTCACCGCAACCTCCGCCTCCCGGGTTCAGGCAATTCTCCTGCCTCAGCCTCCTGAGTAGCTGGGATTACAGGCACACACCACCATGCCCAGCTAATTTTTTGTATTTTTAGTAGAGACGGGGTTTCACCATGTTGACCAGGATGGTCTCGATCTCTTGACCTCGTGATCCACCCGCCTCGGCCTCCCAAAGTGCTGGGATTACAGGCTTGAGCCACCACACCCGGCCAGGAAAGTTTTAAGTTATCAACCAATCAGGTTTAGCTTAGACTGTGAGGTCCAGCTCCAACCACTGGAAATAGGACACAGCAGTGAGGACCCGATGCATAAAGGATAAATATTTCTGCCTTTCCTTTGTTCAGTGTGCTTTCATGGCAAGATGCTGATGGATAGCATCCTTTCTACAGAAAGTAAAATTGCCTTGCTGAGAGATTCTTTGTTCCAGTGCTGATTTTTCTTTGCAGCACCAAGCATCTGTTTCCAACATTGCATTATAATATGCATTTCAGGCCGGGCGCGGTGGCTCAAGCCTGTAATCCCAGCACTGTGGGAGGCCGAGGCGGGTGGATCACGAGGTCAAGAGATCGAGACCATCCTGGTCAACATGGTGAAACCCCGT
>NW_022437170.1:351063-357284 GCF_009761245.1 Sapajus apella | reverse complement strand
ATACAAAAAATTAGCTGGGCATGGTGGCACGTGCCTGTAATCCCAGCGACTCAGGAGGCTGGGGCAGGAGAATTGCCTGAACCCGGGAGGCGGAGGTTGCGGTGAGCCGAGATGGCGCCATTGCACTCCAGCCTGGGTAATGAGCGAAACTCCGTCTCAAAAGAAAAAAAATAATAATAATAATAATATGCATTTCATATCAAAATATCTCATGTAATCCATAAATGTACACACCTACTATATACTCATGATAATTTAAAATGTTAAAAAATTAGCCAGGTATGGTGGCACACACCTATAATCCCAGCTACTTGGGAGGCTGAGGCAGAAGGAATGCTTGATCCAGAGAGGTTGAGGCTGCAGGGAGCCATGATCCCACTACTGCATTCCAGTCTGGGCAACAGAATGAAACCTGCCTCAAAAAAAGAAATTAAGGCCGGGCGCGGTGGCTCAAGCCTGTAATCCCAGCACTTTGGGAGGCCGAGGCGGGTGGATCACAAGGTCAAGAGATCGAGACCATCCTGGTCAACATGGTGAAACCCCGTCTCTACTAAAAAAAAAAATACAGCCGGGCGCGGTGGCTCAAGCCTGTAATCCCTGCACTTTGGGAGGCCGAGGCGGGTGGATCATGAGGTCAAGAGATCGAGACCATCCTGGTCAACATGGTGAAACCCCGTCTCTACTAAAAATACAAAAAATTAGCTGGGCATGGTGGCGCGTGCCTGTAATCCCAGCTACTCAGGAGGCTGAGGCAGGAGAATTGCCTGAACCCAGGAGGCGGAGGTTGCGGCGAGCCAAGATCGCGCCATTGCACTCCAGCCTGGGTAACACGAGCGAAACTCCGTCTCAAAAAAAAAAAAAAAAAAAAGAAATTAAATAAAAATTTTCCCACAGAGAAAATCTGGGAGTGGATGGCTCCACTAGTGAGTTCCATCAAGTATTTAAAGAGGAAAGGATAATTCTTCAGAAATTCTTTCAGAAAATAGATGAGCGGGAATACTTTCCAACTTATTCTATGAAACCAGTATTATTCTCATACCAGAGCCAGACAAACATCACAAGGGAAAAACAAATAAAACCACACACCAATATTCCTATGCTGTGTAACACCATAGACATAGACACAAAATTCTTAACAGGCTTGAGAACGTTTTTTTTCCTCAAACTGGGTTTTGCAGGTGTTTACCCATATGAAAACTTACCATATTGTTTAAATACATGCAGCTTATTCTATATCGATTATAACTCATTAAAGCTGTTTAAGAAAAATGTTAGCAACCTGAACCTGGCAACGTACAAATAGGATTTTACAACATGGCCAAATGGAATACATACCAAGAATGTTAGATTGATTCAACACTGAAAAACTGTATAATAAAAGACAAAAACTGTATGAATATTTCAATAGATGCAGCAAAAGGCATTTAGCAAAACCAACATCTATTCATGGCAAAACTCTCAAGAATCTAGGAATAGAAGGGAATTTCCTCAACCTGATAATGGGCATTAAAAAAAACACTAGGCCAGGCATGGTGGCTGACTCCTGTAGTCCCAGCACTTTGGAAGGCCAAGGCTGGCAGATCATGATGTCAGGGGTTCCAGACCAGCCTGGCAAACATGGTGAAACGCCATCTCTACTAAAAATACAAAAATTAGCTGGGTGTGGTGGCATATGCCTGTAATCCCAGCTACTGGGGAGGCTGAGGCAAGAAAATCATTTGAATCTGGGAGGCATAGGTTGCAGTGAGCCAAGATCATGCCACTAGACTCCAGCCTAGGTGACAGAGCAAGACTCCATCTCAAAAAAATTTAAAAAAAAAAATTTTTTTTTAAATCCTAGCTAACATCCTATAGAATGGTGAAAGACTGAATGTTTTTCCTCTATCACAGGAAACAAGCAAGGATGTCTGCTTTCAACATTTCTGTTCAACGTTGTACTGGATGTTCTAGTTGGTGCAGTCAAGTAAAAGAAAAGAGAAGAAAGTATGCAAATTGGAAAAAAAGTAAAACTGCCTTGGTAGTCACAGATGACATAATCCCATATATAGAAAATTTCAAGGAATCACCGGGTGCCGTGGCCCATGCCTATAATCCCAACACTTTGGGAGGCTGAGGTGGGTGGATCGCAAGGTCGGGAGATCGAGACATCCTGGCTAACACAGTGAAACTCCATCTCTACTAAAAGTATATAAAATTAGCTGGGGATGTGGCACACACCTGTAGTCCCAGCTACTCGGGAAGCTGAGGCAGGAGAATCACTTGAGACAGAGGTTGCAGTGAGCTGAGCAACAGAATGAGACTCTGCCTCAAAAAAGTAAAAGAGAAAAGAAAAATTCAAGGAATCAATAATAATAAAACTACTGAAACTAATAAATGATATTAGCATGCTCAAAAATTATATGTCTATATACTAGCAATGAATAATCTTAAAATGAAGTTGAGTAAACAATTTCTTTCACACTATCAAAAATAATAATAGTAATAAATTTAATAAAAGAAGTAAAAATGTGGCTGGTGCAGTGGCTAACGCCTGTAATCCCAGCACTTTGGGAGGCCGAGGTGGGCGAATCATACGGTCAGGAGATTGAGGCCATCCTGGCCAACATAATGAAACCCCATCTCTACTAAAAATACAAAAATTAAGGGCCAGGCGCGGTGGCTTACACCTGTAATCGCAGCACTTTGGAAGGCTGAGGCAGGTGGATCACCAGGCCAGCAGTTCAAGACCAGCCTGGCCAAGATGGTGAAATCTCATCTCTACTAAAAATACAAAAATCAGCTGGATGTGCTGGCAGGCACCTGCAATCCCAGCTACTCTGGAGGCTGGGACAGAGAATTAATTGCTTGATCCCAGGAGGCAGAGGTTGCACTGAGCCAAAATCATGCCACTGCACTCCAGCCTGGCGACAGAGCAAGAATCTGTCTCAAAAAAAAATAAAATTAGCTTGGTATAGTGGCACATGCCTGTAATCCCAGCTATTCCGGAGGCTGAGGCAGGAGAATCGCTTGAAAGAAGAGGTCAGAGGTTCCAGTGAGTCAAGATCGTGCCACTGCACGCCAGCCTGGTGACAGCGAGAGACTCTGTTTCAAAAAAAATATATAAATACATTTCATCTTAATGGATTGAAAGGCTGAATACTATCAATATGGCAGGCAATTCACCCCACATTGATCTATAAATTCAATGCAATTCCTGTCAAAATCCCATCAGACTTTTTGGTTAAAAATTGGCAAGCTGAACCTAAAATTTATAATGACCTGCAAAGGACATAGAGTAGCAAAATAATTTTGAAAAAGAATAAAGTTGGAAGACTTTCAGTAGTTGATTTTAAATTTACTATAAAGCCACAATGATCAAGATAATGTGATATTAATTAACACAAGGATAAGTAAATAGATCAAGGGAAAATACTTAAGAATCTATAAGGCCGGGCGTGGTGGCTCAAGCCTGTAATCCCAGCACTTTGGGAGGCCGAGGCGGGTGGATCACGAGGTCAAGAGATCGAGACCATCCTGGTCAACATGGTGAAACCCCGCCTCTACTAAAAATACAAAAATTCAGCTGGGCATGGTGGCGTGTGCCTGTAATCCCAGCTACTCAGGAGGCTGAGGCAGGAGAATTGCCTGAACCCGGGAGGCAGAGGTTGCGGTGAGCCGAGATCGCGCCATTGCACTCCAGCCTGGGTAACGAGTGAAACTCCGTCTCAAAAAAAAAAAAAAAAAAAGAATCTATAAATACATTCTAACATTTATGGACAATTAATTTTTGACACATTTACCAAGATCATTCAATGATGAATTGAATTATCACTTCTTTGTCTTTAAGAAGTGATTCTGAGCAAATGGATGCCTACACGCCAAAGGAGAAGAAGACTTGCCTTACACATCATACATGAAAATTAGCTCAAAATGGGTCATAGAGCTAAAACTATAATACAATAGAAAACTGCTGTAAATTTGGGTTGGGGTAAAGAGATTCCAGATAGAACAACAAAAGCATGATCCATGAAATAAAAATATTGATAAATTGAACTTTGTCAACAAATAAAAACTTTTCTGTTTCAAAAGACAGTATGAAGAAAATGAGAAGACAAGCCACAGTCCAAAGGAAAATATTTGCAAATCATTTATCTGATACAGGACTTGTATTCAGAACACTTATGACTCAAGAATAAGACAAGCAACACAATTTTGCAAATAAGCAAAAGATCTGAATACATACATTTCACCAAAGAAGATCTAGAAAAGGCTAATAAACACATACAAAGATGCTCAATATCATTATTCATTAAGGAACAGCAAAGTTAACCACAATGAGATACCAGTAAAAACTCATTAGAATGGCTGTAATAAGAAAAACAGACAATACCTAGTATAGGCAAGTATGTGGAGAAACTTGGGCCTTCATGCATTGCTAGTGAGATGTAAAATGGCAGCCACTTTGGAAAACAGTTTGGCCATTACTTAAAAAGTTAACCATAAACTTACCACATGACTCTGCAGTTCTACTCCTAGGTATCTATGGAGTTTATGTCTATATAAAGTCATTTATGACAATGTTTATAGCAATATTATTTAAAAAGCCAGAAACTGAAAACAACCCAAAATCTCATCAACTGGTGACTGGATAAACAAAAGTGAAAACATGGCCGGGCGCGGTGGCTCAAGCCTGTAATCCCAGCACTTTGGGAGGCCGAGGCGGGTGGATCACGAGGTCAAGAGATCGAGACCATCCTGGTCAACATGGTGAAACCCCGTCTCTACTAAAAATACAAAAAATTAGCTGGGCATGGTGGTGTGTGCCTGTAATCCCAGCTACTCAGGAGGCTGAGGCAGGAGAATTGCCTGAACCCAGGAAGCGGAGGTTGCGGTGAGCCGAGATCGCGCCATTGCACTCCAGCCTGGGTAACATGAGTGAAACTCCGTCTCAAAAAAAAAAAAAAAAAAGTGAAAACAAATATCCATTAAATGATGCATGAATATATAAAGGTGGTATTGCCATACAGTGGAATACCATTCAGCATTTAAAAGAGGGCAAATGTGCTGATGCATGCTACATGAATAAACCTCAAAAACATGATGTCAGGAAGCCAGACACGAAAGTCATCATGTGTATGAATTCATGGATATAAAATGTCTAGAAAATGCAAATTTGTAGAGCAAAAAAATCACATCAGTGTTGCCTAAGGATAGGAGTAGGAGCTGGGATTAACTGTAAATGGGAATAAAGAACTTTGGGGAGGTAATGAAAATGTTCTAGGGCTGCATTGTGGTGATGGTAGTACAATGCTATGAATTTACTAATGTCATTGAATTGAATACTTACATTCGATAAATTTTGTGGAATGTCAATTGTGTTTCAATAAAACTATTTTTTAAGGCCACTGAGTTTGACTGTTGGAAGTAAGAGAGATAAAAGCAGAAATAAATGAGGTTGAAAGCAGAACAACAGTAGAACGAATAAAAACATTTGTTTTTGAAGAACATTAACAAAATAAAAAACAACTAGGTATTCTAATCCAGCAAAAAGAAAATGCAAGCCCTGTTTAATAAATAGTGTTGAGAAAATTAGCTAGTCATGGACAATTAAGTCATGTGCAGGTCATGTGCAGAAAGTCATGTGCAGGAAGCTGAAACTGGACCCCTTCCTTACACCTTATACAAAAATTAACTCCAGATGGATTGAAGATTTAAACATAAGAACTAACACCATAAAAACCCTAGAAGAAAACCTAAGCAACACCATTCAGGACATATGCATAGGCAAGGGCTTCATGACTAAAACACCAAAAGCAATGGCAGCAAAAGCGAAAATAGACAAATGGGATCTAATTAAACTTAAGAGCTTCTTGTGCACAGCAAAAGAAACAATCATTAGAGTGGAACGGCTACCAACAGAATGGGAAAAAATTTTTGCAAATTACCCATCTGACAAAGGGCTAATATCCAGAATCTACAAAGAACTAAAGCAGATGTACAAGAAAAAAAACAAACCCATTCAAAAATGGGCAAAGGATATGAAGACACTTTTCATAAGAAGACATTTATGCGGCCAACAAACACATGAAAAAATGCTCATCATCACCGGTCATTAGAGAAATGCAAATCAAAACCATATTGAGGCCGGGCGCGGTGGCTCAAGCCTGTAATCCCAGCACTTTGGGAGGCCGAGGTGGGTGGATCACGAGGTCAAGAGATCGAGACCATCCTGGTCAACATGG
>NW_022437170.1:332106-351053 GCF_009761245.1 Sapajus apella | reverse complement strand
AGGTCAAGAGATCGAGACCATCCTGGTCAACATGGTGAAACCCCGTCTCTACTAAAAATACAAAAAAAAATTAGCTGGGCATGGTGGTGCGTGCCTGTAATCCCAGCTACTCAGGAGGCTGAGGCAGAATTGCCTGAACCCAGGAGGCGGAGGTTGCGGTGAGCCAAGATCGCGCCATTGCACTCCAGCCTGGGTAACATGAGTGAAACTCCGTCTCAAAAAAAATAAAAAAATAAATAAAAAATAATAATAAAAGTTAAGATTAAAAATAATAATAATAATAATAAATAAAAAATAAATAAAAATAAAAAATTGGGAGACAACAGATGCTGGAGAAGATGTGGAGAAAAAGGAACGCTTTTACCCTGTTGGTGGGAGTGTAAATTAGTTCAGTCATTATGGAAGACAATGTGGCGATTCCTCAAGGATCTAGAAATAGAAATTCCATTGGACCCAGCAACCCCATTACTGGGTATATTCCCAAAGGATTATAAATTGTTCTCTTATAAAGACATACGCACACGTATGTTTGTTGCGGCACTGTTTACAATAGCAAAGACCTGGAACCAACCCAAATGCCCATCAATGATAGACTGGACAAATAAAATATGGCACATATACACCATGGAATACTATGCAGCCATAAAAAATGACGAGTTTGTGTCCTTTGTAGGGATGTGGATGAATCTGAAAACCATCATTCTCAGCAAACTGACACAAGAACAGAAAACCAAACACCACGTTTCCTCTCATGAATAGTGAGAACACATGGGCACAGGAAGGGGAACATCTCACACTGGGGTAGATTAGGAGGTAGGGCACCAGGGGAGGAGAGGGACAGCAGGGGAGTGGGGGGTTGGAGAGGGATAACACCAGGAGAAATGCCTGATGTAGGTGACGGGGGGATGGAGGCAGCAAACCACCATGGCATATGTGTACCTATGTAACAATCCTGCGGGATGAGCACATGTACCCCAGAGCTTAAAGTACAATTTTTTAAAAAGAAAGAAATTACAAAGAGGAAATAACGATTGAAACAGAAGATGGATTTTTTTTAAATCATAAAAGACTCTAGGCAAAAACATTTTGAAAGCCTAGATGAAATGATTAACTTCTTAGGAAAATTGAATTTCCCAAGATTTACCTCAAAAGACTCGACAGCCTACTTTTCATCAAATAAAGTTGTCAAGAACCACCCCACAAAAAAGTAACAGGTTTAGATGGTTTCACAGGAAAATTCTGCCAAACTTCAAAGACCAGATAATCCCAATGCTCATAAATTATACCAGAGAATGGAAAATAAAACTTCCGGCTGGGCACAGTGGCTCATGCTTGTAATCCCAGTACTTTGGGAGGCCAGGGTGGGTGGATCACAAGCTCAGGAGATCGAGACCATCCTGGCCAACATGGTGAAACCCTGTCTCTACTAAAAATACAAAAATTAGCTGGGCATGGTGGCACGCATCTGTAATCCCCGCTACTCGGGAGACTGAGGCAGGAGAGTTACTTAAACCCAGGAGGCGGAGGTTGCAGTGAGCTGCAATCGTGCCACTGCACTCCAGCCTGGCCACAGAGCGAGACTCGATCTCAAAAAACTAAACAAAGCAAAAAAAAAAACTTCCAAGTTTCTGGAACAACTATAACAATAATATGTAAACCTAAAAAGGTATCACAGAAAATAAAAACAAAAGATTGATTTCACTTGTCAACAGTGATGCAAATATCTTAAATAAGTCATAATCAGAGTCTTCAATTATTATTCTAGAATATTGCTCTCATTCTGTCAGTTTTTGCTTTATATATTTTAATGATCAGTTATTAGATGTATAAGGTCCTATATTGAATATTAATCTACAATGTTATTCTTTGTCTTGTAACCTGTTTTGGTTTATAGGATATTTTGTCTGATGCAAGCATCACTGCTTTCTTTGGGATATTTACATGGCATATCATTTTCAATCCTTTCACTTTCACTATTTGTGATCTTGGATGTAAAGTGAGTCTCTTATAACAGCATATAGTTGAACTATGTATTTTTATTCAATCTTCAAATGTAAGTCTTTTTGAAAAGTTTAATCATTTACATTTAAATTAACTACTAATGAGGAAGATATTTCTGTCATTTTGCTTTGTTTTTGACGTGGCTTATAATATTTTTTATCTCTAATTTCCTGCATTGCTGTCTTCTTTTGTGTTCAGTTGACTTTTTTTTTTTTTTTTTGAGATGGAGTTTTACTCTTGTTGCCCAAGCTGGAGTGCAAGGACACAATCTCGACTCACTGCAACCCCTGCCTTCCGGGTTCAAGTGACCCTCCCTTCTTAGCCTCCTGAGTATCTGGGATTATAGGCACTGCCACCATGCCCGGCTAATTTTTGTACTTTTAGTAGAGACAGGATTTCACCATGTTGTCCAGGCTGGTCTCGAACTCCTAACCTCAGGTGATCTGCCTGTCTCGTTCTCCCACGGTGCTGGAACTACAGGCGTGAGACACTGTGCCCAGCCACAATTTACATCTTTTTACATTATGTATCTACTAACAAATGGTTTTAACTATAGTTATTTTTAGTAGTTTTGTCGGCCGGGGATGGTGGTTCACACCTGTAATCCCAGCACTTTGGAAGGCCCAGGTGAGTGGATCACCTGAGATCCACTCAGATCCACTCAGGCGGTCAGGAGTTTGAGACCAGCCTGACCAACAGAGGGAAATGCTTTTTCTACTAAAAATACAAAAAATTAGCTGGGCTTGGTGGCAGGCACCTGTAATCCCAGCTACTTGGGAGGATAAGGCAGAATTGCTTGAACCCAGGAGACAGAGGTTTCAGTGAGCTGAGATCACACCACTGCACTCCAGCCTGGGCAGTAAGAGCAAAACTTTCTCAAAAAAACAAAATAGTTTTGTCTTTTAATCTTTATACTAGAAATATAAGCAATTTACACATCATCATTATAGCATTAGAGTATTCTGAATATGACTGTATACTTTTACTAGTTTTATACTTTCATGTTTTCATGTTAACTTTTCACTTCAGCTTAAAGAACACACTTCAGCATTTCTAGTAAGGCAGGCCTAGTGGTGATGTACTCCCTCAGCTTTTGTTTGGGTAAATCTTTCTCTCTTTCATTTCTGAAGGACAACTTTAGAGGTAAAGTATTCTTGATTAGCAGTGTTGTTTTCTTTCAGCACTTGGAAAATACCATCCCACTCTCTCCTAGCCTATAAAGTTTCTGCTGAGAAATCCACTGATAATCCTTAGTAATTTTCTCTTGCTACTTTATCTTATCCTTTTCTCTTACTACTTTTAAGACATTCTTTGCCTTTAACTTTTTTCTTTTTTGGAAGCAGGGACTGCTCTGTCACCCAGATGAAAGTGCAGTGGCAAGATCCTGGCTCACTGCAGCCTCAACATCATGGGCTCAAGGGATCCTATCATCTCAACCTCCCAATTAGCTGGCACTACAGGCACATGCCATCACATCTGGCTCATTGCTTTGTGTGGAGACATGGTCTCACTGTGTTGCTCAGGCTGGCCTCCAACTCCTGGGCTCAAGTGATCCTTCTGCCTCAGCCTCCCAAAGTGTAGAGAATACAGGCATGAGCCACCATGCCTTGCCTGTCTGATCTTTGATGGTTTGATTATAATATGTCTTGGTGATATTTTCTTACCTGCTGAGAGACTTTTGAGCTTCTTGCACATAAATGTTCATATGTTTCCTGTTGGAAATATGCTTGGTGCCACAAAGAAAAATCAGCACTGAGACAAAGGATCTTTCAGCAATGGACTTACTTCCTGGACTGCAGGAAGGGTACCCTCACCAGCCATCTTGCCACAAGAGTACAATGAACAAAGAAAAACAGACTCATTTATCCCGTACGCATTTGGGGTCATCCTTACTGCTGTGTCTAATCCCCATTGGCTGGAGCCAGACCTCACAATTTAAACTAAAACCCGATTGGCTAACAACTTAAAACTTTTCTAAACAGGTAAAAGCAATAGATAGCTGGGACATGCCTGTGAGCACGTCCAGCACAGATATCCTGGTTAAAGTACAAGGATACAGAACGTACTAAGTGCCTGTGAGCATGTCTAACAGCTGCAAAGAATAACAAAGAGCTACTAGCACACTTATTATTTAACAAGAAAGGAAACTTTAAAAAGGAACTTGGCCGGGCGCGGTGGCTCACGCCTGTAATCCCAGCACTTTGGGAGGCCGAGGCGGGTGGATTATGAGGTCAAGAGATTGAGACCATCCTGGTCTACATGGTGAAACCCCGCCTCTACTAAAAATACAAAAAATTAGCTGGGCATGGTGGTGTGTGCCTGTAATCCCAGCTACTCAGGAGGCTGAGGCAGGAGAATTGCCTGAATCCAGGAGGCGGAGGCTGCGGTGAGCCGAGATCGCGCCATTGCACTCCAGCCTGGGTAACATGAGTGAAACTCCATCTCAAATAAATAAATAAATAAATAAATAAGTAAATAAAAAAGGAGCTTTTCTACTTCCCACAGCACTAAGGCTCTTATTGTTGGCAAAATGTCAGGGATAACTAAAGATTTGCTTTGGGTCCCTTCATGGTCACCAAAATGTCGGCCTAAAGTAATCACAAGGGTCAGAATCAAGTTTGAAGAGAGTTTGCTCAAGTATAAAGTTTCAGGATAGCTGCCTGGGAAACACAGATTTTATTTTTTGAGATAGAGTCTCACTCTGTTGCCCAGGCTGGAGTGCAATGGCGCGATCTCGGCTCACTGCAACCTCCGCCTCCTGGGTTCAAGTGATTCTCCTGCCTCAATCTCCCGAGTAGGTGGGATTACAGGTGTGAGCCACCGTTCCTGGTTAAAAAAAAAAAAAAAAAAAAATTTTTTTTTGTGACAAAATCTTGCTCTGTCGTCCCGGCTGGAGTACAGTAGCATGATCTTGGCTCACTGCAACCTCCGCCTCTGGGATCAAGCAATTCTCCCTGCCTCAGGCTCCCGGGTAGCTGGAATTACAGGCGCCCACCCCACACCCAGCTAATTTTTGTATTTTTTAGTAGAGACAGGGTTTCACCATGTTGACCAGGCTGGTCTATGAACTCCTGACCTCAGATGATCCGCCTGTCTCGGCCTCCCAAAGAGCTGGAATTACAAGTGTGAGCCACCGGCCCGGCCAACAAATTTTTTAAAGAGAAGGTGTCTCCCTCTGTGGCCTAGGTTGGAGTGCAGTGGTGCCATCAAAGCTCACTGCAGCCTCAACCTCCCAGGCTGAGGCTATCCTCCTGCCTCAGCCTCCAGTAGCTGGGACCAAGCCCCTGCTTTATATATCCATAAATACATTTTATTTCCCTCTAACGTCCTCATCTGGTTTATTTTCCTTCCTGTTGTTCAATACTGCTGGATTAGATGTACTAAAAGCTACGATCAAAAATGTAAAAGAAGGACGTGGCTGTAATTCCGGCATTTGGGGAGGCTGGGGCAGGAGGATCACTTGAACGCAGGAGCTGGAGACCAGTCTGAGGCTGCAATGAGTGGTGATCGCACCACCGCACTCCCTGCTGGGTGACAGAGCGAGACCCTGCCTCAAAAAAAAAAAAAAGAAGCCAGGAAAAGATGCAGCCGTTTCCTCCTGGAGGCACCTTTACGTTCCCTCATCGATACGTCGGGCCAGCAGTGCGGGCTCCATCCTAGATTTCTTCAGTCCTGGCCAGTTAGCCGCCCGAGGGCTTTTCCAACCGGAAACCTTCAATCCGCGCCCCGGCGGGTGCGCCGCGGTCCCCCGGGAAGTGTAGTTCCAGCGCGAGAAGGACTCTGGGAAATGTAGTTCTGCGCGTTCACTTCCGCAGTCGGACCGTATCAGCCTCGGCACTGCGACGTCCGAAGGGTAAGGGACGGTGCAGCGGGGGCGGGACGAAGAGGCAGCGGGGCTGAGGGCGGCCTGGTGTCCGCGCCGGGGGTCGCGGTGACCCCTCTGCAGACCCCAGCGATGACCCCAGCGCGCGGGAGCCGGCTGACGGCCGGGGCGAGAAAGGCCTGCGGGGCGGCCTGGGCGCATGCGCGGACGGCGGGCCTCGGGCGGGCGCCCCGCGAGCGCGCGGGGCTGGGGGCTGGGGGCTCGGGGGCGGGCGGCGGCCGGCCCTGAGTGTGGGTGTAGGGGTGGGTTGGGGTCAGCTGGGCGGTGCAGTGGGGGCTTATGGGGGTCGCTGTAGGCTCGGGTGCAGCCCGGGCGGGGCAAGGGGACGCGAAGTGGCCTCGGCCCGAGGGGAGAGGGGCTCCAGCGAGGCCGTGAGGATTCGTCTGCAGCGATTAGAGCTCTGAGCGTTGGCGGCCGCGGGGGGAACGCTGAGGGTTCCGCGGGGCTCTGCCCTGTGGACGCGAGTGAAGGGAGCGTGGGGCGCTCTTCCTGGGGCAGAAGCCCCTTCTCCCCTTCTCCGCCTCCCCTGCAGGAGTGGCTGCAGCTCTGTGGGATCCTGTGGGACTCGGCGTTTGGGGTTTCAGTCTGTGGTGATGGAGATTCGGTCGGGGTTTGGGCGTCTGTTTGAAAACTGTGCGAGTCACTGGGGGCAGTAGTCAGCTGGGCCTGTAGGGACGACCCTCCGGGCCCACGGGTCTGAGGTGCGGCGTGGGGTGGCCGACGCCAGGGTAAGCGTTTGCGGGCCTGCGCAGGAGTAGGGATGAAGCGTCCGGAGCGGCGTTGAATGGGGGCGGCGCCCTGTGCATTGGCTTTGTTACCTGAGGGTGTTGGACCCAGGTGAGAAGGAGCTTGCTTGTGTTAGTGGCTGGGTACCAGACATGCCCGCATGACTGGTGGGGTAGACAGTGAGGTCTGTGAGGAGGAACGTTGGCAGGGTTTGGGAGTTTGATGTTTGGGATGAATGCCAAGCATGCCTGCAAGCGCCCGATGGATGGTGCGGTGGGTGAGGGTGAGAGCGTGCGGAGCCTGTGGGTGTCTGCGAGAGGGGAGCCTGGGCGGGCCTAATGGTTGGTTTGCCGTTTGTGGTACAGGATTGTGGAGTTAGAGTTTAGTGGCCTTGGGTGGGCGTGGAGGTGCGTGTCTGTAATCTCAGCTCCTCAGGACGCTGAGGCAGGAGAATCGCTTGAACCTGTGAGTCTGAGGTTGCAGTGAGCCAAGATCACACCGCTGCACTCCAGCCTGGTGGCAGAGCAAAACTGCCTCAAAATAAAACCCTAAAGCCAGGCGCGGTGGCTCATGCCTGTAATATCAGAACTTTGGGAGCCCAAGGCAGGTGGATCTCGAGGTCAAGAGTTCCAGACCAGCCTGACCAACATGGTGAAACCCCATCTTTAGTAAAAATACAAAAATTAGCCGGGCGTGGTGATGCACAGCTGTAATCCCAGCTACTCAGGAGGCTAAGGCAGGAGAATTGCTTGAACCCAGAAAGTGGAGGTTGCAGTGAGCCGAGATCGTGCCACTGCACTCCAGCCTGGCGACAGAGTGAGACTCAAAAAAAGAGAAAAAGAAGTCAGTGGCCTTTGGGTATCGTGATTGGCGGTCTGGGAGCCAATAGTGTTCCAGTCTGTGCAGTGTGCAGTCAGTGGTCACGTGTTTCTGGAGGCTGGCTATTGTGAAGCCACTAGAGTTACTGACTGGGGGCTTTGTGTATGGTCACTGGGGAACCTGCAGTGTGTATCATTGCCGGCCCTGGAGGGGTGGCCTCTTGGGGAGAGAGACTGGGTAGCCTGTGAAGTCAGTCGCTGTGGTTCATGTGATGGGGCACATGGGGTCAGTGCTGGTGGAGTTTATGGGTTCAGTGGTTGTGTGGTCTGGATGTCTGAAGCAGACCTGCTGAATTCAGTGACCTGGGGAGGTCTTGGGATGTGGAGCTGGAGAATTCTTGGGTGGTCAGCGAGTGACCAGGGGCCTTGGGAGGCTGGAGGTTAACCTGGGCTTGTAGCAGCAGAGTTCAGGCATTTGTGTCTGCGGGGGTGGGGGGTGAGGCCGTCTCTGGGACTTGGTAATGGAGGGGCCTGTGAGGGCGGCGTTGGTGGGTCTGGAAGCAGATCTGAATGCATGTGGCTCGTGGGTTGGCTGAGGCAAGCCTCTCGTGCGAAAAGTCTTTTTGCCCTTTGTCTGCTCCTTGTAGCAGGTGGCCGCTGATCAGTGACTGCTCTTTTTACATGATTATTTCTTTTTTCAAAAGTTCTCAGTGACCCCGTTGGCTTTAAAGTCTTCCCCTTCTAGAATTTCCCCCTTGCTGTTGTACCTCATGGCCCTGTTCCATCCTCCCAATGGCCTCCACTCTCCCACCCAAGAGCTTTGCAGGCAGAGTCTCACTCTGTTGCCCAGGCCAGAGTGCAATGGCGCGAACTCAGCTCACTGCAACCTCCACCTCCCAGCTTCCAGCAATTCTCCTGCCTCAGCCTCCTGAGTAGCTGGGATTACAGGCAGCGACCACCATGCCTGGCTAATTTTTTTGTATCAGTGGAGATGGGGTTTCACCATGTTGGCCAGGCTGGTGTCAAACTCCTGATCTCAAGTGATCCACCTGCTGCCTCGGCCTCCCAAAGTGCTGGGATTACAGGCGTGAGCCACCGTGCCTGACCACAGTTAAAATTTCTTCTGAGTGTTCACAGTTAGAAATCATTTGTTTGTTTGTTTGTTTTGAGACAGAGTCTCACTCTGTCTCCCAGACTAGAGCGCGGTGGTGTGATCTCGGCTCACTGCAACCTCCGCCTCCTGGGTTCAAGCTGGGATTACAAAGGTGCGTGCCACCATGCCTGGCTAATAATATTCTGTATTTTTAGTAGAGATGGGGTTTCACTGTGTTAGCCAGGCTGGTCTCAGCTCCTGACCTCATGATCTGCCCACCTCAGCCTCCCAAAGTGCTGGGGTCACAGTCGTGAGCCACCGCGCCTGGCGCAGAAATCATTTATTTACTGGGTTATATGTTTCCCTAGAGGGCAGAGACCCTGTACACCTTGTTTAGTTGTCTTTCACATGTGCTCAGAACAGTGCCCGGTGTGTAGGGATTCAACAAATGCTGCTTTCGTAGCATGTAAATGAGACTGTGTATGTGATGCATGTAAAGTGTGTATGTGATATGTGTGTGAACATGTATGTATGTGATGTATGTGTGTGAAAATGTGAGGTGTATGTATGTGTGGGAATGTGTATGTGTGATGTACCTATGTGTTTGAATTTGTGTGATGTGTGTATGAATGTGTATGTGTGTGTATGAGTATGTATATTTGAGTGTTGTCTGTATGTGTGCAAGTATGTGTGATGTATGTGTGTGGGTGGGTGTATGTATGAGTATATGTGTGTGATGTATGCAAGAGTGTGATGTATGTGTGCATGTGTATGAGTGTATGTTTGAGTGTATGCATGTGTGATGTGTGTATCTGTGCATGTCTGTGTACATGTATGTGTGATGTATGTGTGCATCTATGTGTATCAGTGTGTGTGTATGTGATGTACATGTACATCAGTGTGTACATCTGTGTGTGTATGTGATGTACGTATGCGTCAGTGTGTATGTGTGTGATGTACTTATCCGTATGAGTGTGTGTACATGTTTGAGTGTGAGTGTGATGCATGTATCAGTGTGTGTCTGAGTATGTACGTGTGTGTATGTGTGATGTACATGTGCATCAGTGTATCGGTGTGTGTACATGTCTGTGCGTGTTTTGTACATGTATGTACGTGTGTAACTATCTGTAAGTGTATGTATGTATCTGTGTGTGTGTGTGTCTGTGACTATGTGGGGTGAGAGAGGTTTAGTGTGATTGTGAGAGCGGAGGGGATGAGTACTCAGGATGCTGAACAGGGAGGCCAGGGTGGCTGCTTTTGGACATAGGATGACGGGCACATTCCCTTTGCCAGAGAAGCAGCTAGAGCAGGTCCCGTGTGCATTAACTCAAAAAAGGTTCCGAGCTAATTAGAAGCTTCCGGGCAGGTGGACCATGATCTCAGGAACCCCAGGTTTGAATGCCAGTAACCTTAGGGTCTCTTTTTAGTCAGGGCTCCTGTCTGGGCTTCCTAAACTGTGGAGCCCCAGACTCTGCCACAAGCCTGAAGGAGCTCTGGGCATCTCGGGAGGAGCTGCTTCTTTGGATGCTCCTCTCTGAGCTATTCCAGGATGTTTTTTCTTGAGAAATCTGCCTTGAGCTGCAGACCCTTCATGCTGTGGACTAGAAGAGTCCGCTGAGAGCCTCTGGCCTCTATGTCTACTTTCTGCTAGTGGGCAAAGCCCACACCATGCTTCTCCTTTTCCACTTTCTAGGAATTGTTCCTGCCTCAGTGTCCTTCCTCTGCCATCCACCATGGTTTTGGGTCAGAATCCAGAGTTCAGCCAGCCTTTCCAGAGGGACTGTGGTTAACTGTCCTTGCCGACATTGTGACTTGTCTCCCTGGCTTGAGCCTTACCTTGATCCTCTTAATGACAAAGAGATGTTAAGAACATGGGATCCCATGCCAGGCACGAGCTACACTGGTCTCCACGTCCTGCTCCCTGCAGGTGTGGGTGCTGCTGGCTGTGCACCGTGGGGTTCCTGAGTGCAGGGTCACGTGGGGACAGTGCTTGGCTGTTCTCCAGCCCTCGGCCTGCATCTGGGTAAGTGGGAGGCTATGCACAGGGGTGGTGTCTGACCCTGCTCTGTTTTTTCAGTTGCCCTGGGGCAAAACCCGGCAGTTTGCCGAAACCCAGTCCTAACTTTCTTCCCTCACTTGAGGCAGGGGAGTGAAGACTTCATTCATAGCTTACTCTATTTGTGTGGGACAATGAAGACAAGGGCAAGAAAAGGGGTCTTGCTATAGATCTTCTCATTCAATTTACTCACTTTCTGGAAACCTGGCCTCATGCTGCACGTTGTCTTCCTGGCTAGCCTGTCAGCCCCTTGTGTGTTGTGGGGGCCTTGCGTGTGCTTGGGAGTCACCTGCTTCAGACCTGGGAGCTTTGGAGCTGCCCAGCAGCCATTCCTGGGCCACGTGCCCTCGCTCCGCAGCTGTAGATGGCAAGTGCTGGACAAATTTTGCTTGGCAGGATTGTTACATAGGTAAAATTTCTGTCCCTCTTGTCCCCAAGTTTACAGGAAACTTTTTCTTTTTTTTTTTGAGACAGTCTCTCTTTGTCGTCCAGGCTGGAGTGCAGTGACGCAATCTCGGCTCACTGCAACCTCCGCTTCTGGGTTCAAGTGATTTTCCTGCCTTGGCCTCCTGAGTAGTTGGAATTACAGGTGGACGCTGCCACACCCAGCTAATTTTTGTGGTATTATTATTATTATTATTTTTAGATAGAGTCTTCCTCTGTCTCCCAAGCTACAGTGCAATGGCGCAATCTCAGCTCATTGCAACCTGTGCCTCCTGCGTTCAAGTGATTATCCTGCCTCAGCCTCCCGAGTACTTGGGATTACAGGCACCCACAACCAAGCCCACCTAATTTTTGTATTTTTTAGTAGAGATAGGGTTTTGCCACATTGGCCAGGCTGTCTCGAACTCCTGACCTCAGGGATCCACTTGCCTCGGCCTCCCAAAGTGCTGGGATTACAGGCGTGAGCTACCACGTGCAGCCATTTTCATATTTTTAGTAGAGATGGGGTTTCACCATATTGAACAGGCTGGTCTCGAATGCCTGACCTCGTGATCCACCCACCTTGGCCTCTCAGAGTGCTGGGAATATAGGTGTGAGCCACTGCACCTGGCCTGCAGGTTAACTTTTTTTTGTACATTTCCTTTCAGATTCATTCTTGTGAAGGAAAGAACATCCCTGTGGAACTGTGTGTCCTTGAAGTCTTTGGCTCTGATTCCGTGTGTGGCAAATTGTAAGTGGCCTGGCTCATGGGCAGTGAAGAAATTTGAAGTGTAAGCATTCATGTGCACCAGGATGTAGTACTTTTTGAGTTTATGATGCTGATTTTAAACCTCAGTCAGTCTTTTCCATCTTCTGCTAAGATGAGATGAAACCTTTTGTGCAGTTTATGGTCTTTGAAAAAGTTTTTAAATAATGGTTGTCTTTTCAGCTAAAGAAACAGGAAAAAAAAGAGAAAAATAATGGTTATACTTAGTTATCTGATTATTTGGACTTTTGAGGAAATAAACCCAAAATCTGGCAACCCAGAAGACCTCTCCATGGAAGCTGAAAATAAAGAAAAACAATTTTATTATCCAATAAAAATTAAACCAGGCCGGACACAGTGGCTCACACCTATAGTCCCAACTTTGGGAGGCCAAGGCCAGTGGATCACTTGAGCCCAGGAGTTCAAGGCCAGCCTGGGCAACATGGCAAAACCCCATCTCTACAAAAAATGCAAAAATTAGCTGGGTATGGTGCCGCACACCTGTAGTCCCAGCTACTCAGGAGGCTGAGGTGGGAGAATCACCTGAGCCCAGGAAGGTCGAGGCTGCGGTGAGCCAAGATCATGCTACTGCACTCCAGCCTGGGTGACAGAGTAAGACCCTGTCTCAAAAAAAAAAAAAAAAGCAGGGGGATGAATCTGTTTCTCATTTTTGCATGAGGGAAAATTAGGGGTTTTTTTCCTCCTTTTAAATGTAGATTTGCCCTTACAGGCCTGTGAGCTCTCATTCCCTTCCGAATGTCAGCTGTTCTCCCACAGTCTGGAAATGGGCATTAGGGACAGGCTAAAGGCCAGGCTTTAGCCTCTGAACCTTCTGATGAGTTGACGCAGAGGGGCATTCAGGACTGAGGGAGACCTAGGAATCGTGCCGCTCTTCCGACTGTGTGCCGCCCCCTCCTGGCAGTTCATGAGTTGCCACTCCCGCAGCTCCCCGTCCTGGGATGCTGGAGGTAGGAAGTCAGAAAATTCCCAAAGACGGCTGCAGCCCTTACCACCTCCATGATTCCTCACTTCTGCAGGGATTGGGCTCTGCCTCAGGTACCCCTTGGAAACCTGTGGCCTGGGCTGTTACTGCTGATTTCTGAAGGAAAGTGCAGGTGGAATCTGTCCCAGTGTGAACTGAGGAAGAGGCAGCATAAGACGTTCCCAGCCTCCAGGCTTGCTGCCTCTCTGGCTCCCATCTGCTGTAGGCCGCAGCCAGGCCCTGCTCAGCCTCAAACCAGCGCAGGAACTTCACCCCAGCTTGCGTCTGCCCAGGGGTGTCTCATTTCCTTTTTCTTGTTTTACTCTTAACTCAGTTTCTCTGATCTACGTTTTCCTTTTGTTCCTGGGCTAATTTGGGGGTAGAGAGCCAGAACCCCAGCCTGATTCACTATCTCCATCTAAAAGCTGTTTTCTGTTTAGCCTCCTGCCTAGAAATAAGTTGCATTTTACTCTGTTGCACTTAACACAAATAATTTGATTTAGGTGCCTCCAGGAATTAACTGCTGCGGAATGAATAAGCGCTCATTCATCTCCAGAGCTTCACAATCTGTGTGCTGAGCAGTTTGGTGTAGTGGTGCTCCTCGGGGTGTTTGCTTGAGCCGGCCAGGTGAGTGGTTTCAATCTGGCATTTTTGGCTGGGACCCAGGGCTGTTCAGTTCAGCGTGTGGTGCAGACCTGGCCTAGATGCTGGGCAGACCCAATTGAGACCCACCCTGTTTCTTACCTGCTAGCCCTGATGTGAGTCTACCCAACATCTAGTTTGAGGCTTTAAATAATCTGAGCTCCTAGCAAGAGAAAACCAAGATTTACATTCCCGAATTAATTAGATCATCTAAAATGTCCACTGCATCCATAGGCAATAGCCCTCAGGAACAAGACACTTCATGTGAGATAAGAAAGAAGAGGACAAGACCAAGGATGGATTCTCAGTTTACAGACCACTGACCAGAGGCCACTCGAGGGTGTGAGGACTAAGAGAAGTCACAGAACAGCAGATTTCCCAAGAGCAACAGAAAATGATCCAGTCACAGGTGACTGACTTGTTTATCCTCTGTTTCGTGGCTGTGATGAGGCTTACAGAAATCTTTGCAACAAACAGAGGATCTAAATACATTTAAATAAGAGAAAATGTAAACTTGGGAAAGACGATGTCAAAAGAAGCACAAAGTAGATTATAGAATCATGCAAAAGTCTCACCTGGGCACAGTGGCTCACGCCTGTAATCCCAGCCCAGGAGGCCGAGGCAAGCAGATTACTCACTTAAGGCCAGGAGTTAAAGACCAGCCTGACCGACATGGCGAAACCTCGTCTCTACTAAAAATACAAAAAGTAGGCCGGGCGTGGTGGCTCAAGCCTGTAATCCCAGCACTTTGGGAGGCCGAGGCGGGTGGATCACGAGGTCAAGAGATCGAGACCATCCTGGTCAACATGGTGAAACCCCGTCTCTACTAAAAATACAAAAAATCAGCTGGGCATGGTGGTGCGTGCCTGTAATCCCAGCTACTCAGGAGGCTGAGGCAGGAGAATTGCCTGAACCCAGGAGGCGGAGGTTGCGGTGAGCCGAGATCGCGCCATTGCACTCTAGCCTGGGTAACAAGAGTGAAACTCCGTCTCAAAAAAAAAAAAAAAAAAAAAAAAAAAAAAAAAAGTACAAAAAGTAGCTAGGCATGGTGGCGCATACCATTAATCCCAGCTACTTGGGAGGCTGAGGCATGACAATCACTTGTACGCAGGGGTGGAGGTTGCAGTGAGCTGAGATCACATCAGTGTACTCCAGCCAGGGTAGCAGAGTGAGACTCTGTCAAAAAAAAAAAAAAAAAAAAAATATATATATATATACACACACACACACACACACACACACACACGAAAGTCTTAAAGTTGGAACAGATAACTAAGAAATAGGACCCTTCCTTGTTACAGAGTTGAACTGCAGGCTTTTCTCAGTTATTCCCAGAAGCAATAACAGAGAGGGAAGTGGGAATGGTTAACATGGTTTCCTCTGTCAAAAGGAAAAAGCAGACCAGTTAACTCTGGAGAAGCAAGTATTTCCTGATAATTACATATAAAGAAAATGTTTTGATAATTATTTATATAGATGGCATACTCGTAAGATCCTAAATAGCAGCCTTGTAATAAATGTGCTTCCTAGGACTATTTCTTGAAGCTCCTCAATGTCAGCTAAAGGCATGAATCCAAAGAATCTTTGAGAACTGAGACGGGGTCTTGAGTGCACATCCTACCTGGATTCCAGTTTTAGGAAAGAAACTCATCTGGCAGAATTGATCATTATAAAACCTTCAAATGGCCTCATAAATATTCTCTGCACTGGAATTTTGATGTGTTTTGGGTAGAAATGCTGCCTCAGTTGGCAAAGGCATGGCATGCAAGGATCCGCATTCAGCTCTGTTTCTAGACTTCATTGACTCAAGAAACATTGCTATCTCCTCACCTTTTGGAGGAATTCTTACCAGCTAGCTAGCCTCTCCCCCTCACCCTTTCCCTACCTTCTTTCTTTTCTTCCTGATACTTTCTTTTTTTGATGTTTAGTCCTACGCCAGGAGCTGGTCTGAAGTAAGAGAGGGTGCTGAGCCTCTGGATGTTAAGAGTCAGTTAACATAGCCAAAGTGAAAGTCACAGTGGAATCTTAATCACTTTACTGGGATGGTGGAAGCAAGAGCCCAGAGCCGGGAAAGTGCTGACTCCGTCGTTCCGCTTCCCCCGTCTTGAATCTTGAAGGGTCGTGAATTAGACCCTGACCTGCAGCCCAGTGTTGTTCCTCTTTTTTATATCAGTTCTGTCGTTACTGGGGTGGTGGGCACTAACACGCCTGCAGGTCTAACTGGCTCCTTTAACTCAGTGGCCTTACTTGCAGCATCTGCACACTCGTCAAGGCATTACCGGAAAGGTCCCGAGCCAGACCCCAAGAGAGGGCTCTCGGATATCACGCAAGAGAGAATTCAGGGCGAGTCCATATAGTAAGGTGAAAGCAAGTTTATTAAGACGGTAAAGGAATAAAGAATGGCTACTCCATAGGCAGAGTGGGGCATTTCCGAAAGGAGGAGGAGGAACGCGCCCCCTAGGTGCAACGCTTGTGTATGTGTAGGACAACAATCACAGGGAGATGTGCCCAGTTAAAAGGGTTTGTGATAAAGGATTAATTTTCTTAACTACTGTAAACTAGGAATGCTTTTGCTCCCTGGACATGGGGATATCAGGACATTCCTGGGCATGGGTCTGTTTAGTAAACATGATTAACCTGTTCCTTTAACCGTAAATATCTAGAGGCTCGGAAAACTCACCTGGGAATGCAGCCGAGCAAATCGAAGCCTCCTTTTTCTCGCCCTCACTCAGGGTGGAGTTGCTTTGGTTGGAATGCCTCTGGCAAAGGGCCAGGTGCATCGGTGCAGATGTCAGGATCATCTCTTTGTCCTCAGCTAAGGGAGTGCTGAACAAAAGGCCCCAGCAGTTTTTTTGGACCCTGGGGTGGGGACGGGGTGGGGCTGGGAGTAAAAAAGCACTGGGTACTGAGTGAGAGTGGGGAAAAGCGTCTTCAGGGTTCTTCCCCACCCTGACAGCGAGGTCTTGCATAAACGCCTCAGAGGCCTGGCCTGGCGTGCAGGTGCCTCGGTAAGAAGGGTAAATGTATGAGATCCCCACCCTTGACCGCAGCTTCCCCTAAGGACCAGAGTGTGCTGGCCGTGCGCCAAATCCGTGGGGAGGGCAGCTTTCCCCAGAGGCCTGCCAGGTGAAGCCTGGGTAATGGCCTCTGCTTGCACCTGAATGTGCACTATAGGTTTTTAACCAGGAGCTGAACTCCTTGACTCTACTCCTTGATTTTTTAGGACCTAAGTGTGAAACAGGTTACCTCATCATAGACCCTAATAGGTCAGACTTTGAGGGGCCATGACAATAACCAGGTCAGTCGTCTGAGGCAGCAGCAGACCATGGCCGTGATGAAGCCACACCAAGAAGGACGGTAGGGCCTGGAGGACTGAACATGGTCTCAGCAGTCACCTCCGCCATCGCCATGCCAAGAAAGACGCCGTACAGCCCACTGGAGAGCCAGAAGAATCTGTGTGACTCTTCTTTACCTGGCCTGCGGCATCGATCAGGCATAGCAGAGCTCTGGCCAGAAAGCGGAACGTGACCTGAATGTCTCCCAGGCTGAGGCAGTGTCATAAGTGCAGTCCCAGTGAGCATGCGTGGTCCCCTGGAAACAAAGACTTCACAGAGTTAGGCACCGCGGTAGCGCACGCCTCAGGTGTTAGGTTCACAGGGCTCCAAGGTGGCTTCCCGTCGTAGGGTCCCTGTCCGGTGGATAACTGGGTTCAGACCTTGGCTTCAGAGGCCCTGCCTGGGCAGTGAGTTTTGTTGATCCGTGACATGTTTGTTAGTCCACACCTTATCAGAGCGTGGGACGTCTCTGGAGGAGTCTGCACAGGAGCTCAGGAGCAGAGGCAGTCCGGCGTCTCAGCTCATCAGCACCATGAGGAAGCTGAGGTGTGTGCCTAGCAGCCACAGGTGCATGGAAAGGCAGCGTGAAGAGTTCTTGGTTTTGGTTTTTTAGGAGGGGAAAGCTTTTAGGAGCAGGTCTGAAAAATAAAGATCATTGTTATTTTTCCCCTTTCCCTGAGCCTCCCCAGGTGCCAGTTTTGTTTTGTTTTTCTGTTATCGGTGTGTCCCATATAGTAATCAAAACTTGAGAACAAAATTTCCCATCTTCATCCATACCGACTGTCTGGAAAGGTTGTATACAAGAGAGACAAAATATTTTTATGTAACTTAACCAAAAAGATGTATCCTGTTTAAGAATTGGTGAGCACAAAATCCTGAACTTTTAAAAGGTTTAAAAGTGGGTTTCCATAATCTCGGTCTATTTGAGTCTTCAGAAAGGGGAGGAAAGGGCCTTGCACCGTGGCCCGTGGAGTGCAAGGCGCCAGTAACTGTAAAAGAAGGGTGCTCGGTGCAAGGCAGCCTGGTGGCACCGTGGGAAGTGCCCTTCAGGAACAGCTATGGGAGGCCTGAGACCACTTGCCTGAGGGGTGCAGTCCATGATGCGGTCGTCTTGTCTCCTCCCAGCAGCCACGAATGCTGCCGTGTTGCTTGTGGACACAATGACTGGCCCATTGATGTGTAGCTTGGGCTGGGCTGTTCTCAGATTCTGTTTGCTCAGGAAGCGTGTCTGCCCTCGTCGGACCGGATGCTGTGCCCAAGTCAGTGGAGTGTGTGGGGCTGCCTAGGCCAAACCACAGGAAACAGCGAAACAGCTCGACCTGCCAAGAATGTCACGGCCTATGGACCTGGGATCTGCCCTTGACTGCGGTCTGGAAAGCGGGATGGCATTTCCTGCGCCATTTCACCATCTTCCGAGAGCAGAGGCGCCACAGGCGGGGGCTTGGCCTAGGCCATGCTGCGTCTCCGTGGGATGTTTCCTGTGGCTCCAGGAGGTGGTCAGTTCCATCTCTACTTGCTCTGGAGTGGAAGACAGTTTAGTCTGCATTTAGCAAGTGCATTTTAGGCTGCATTTAGCAAGGCAGTCAGTTGGTTGTGTTTCCCAGGTAAGCACTGGAGTCTTTTTGGTGAGCACCCATATGGTAAAATTCTTGTTAGGAGCAGAACTGATTTTCATCTAAATGTCTTGTCCTCAGGAATAGGAAACCAAATGTTCTCTCTTCTTATTTATAAGTAGGGGCAAAACATTGGGTACACGTGGACACAAAGATGGGAACAGTGGACACTGGGGACCTCAGCCGTGGGGAGGGAGAAGGCAGGGAAGGGCTGAGAAACTGCCTGTTGGTTTCTATGCTCACCATCTGGGTGACAGAATCAGTCACACCCCAACCTCAGCATTGGGCAGTATACCCATGGAAAAAACCTGCACATGTACCTGTGACTCATTAAAATAAAGGAAAAGCTGAAGCTATTTTTTTTAAAAAAGGCTTGTCTCCACAGGGAGGCTTGTTTTACCTGCCCATCTAAGGCTTGCCGACGGCCTGATGAGGTGGCCGGGAAACTAGCGATAGCCTACGAGTCAGGCAGATTCATCTCCCGTATGCTGCCCTGTGGTGGCCGAGTCAGGCAGTTTCATCTCCCACATGCTGCCCTGTGGTGGCCGAGTCAGGCAGATTCATCTCCCGCATGCTGCCCCGTGGTGGCCGAGTCAGGCGGATTCATCT
>NW_022437170.1:331944-332096 GCF_009761245.1 Sapajus apella | reverse complement strand
AGGCGGATTCATCTCCCGCATGCTGCCCCGTGGTGGCCGAGTCAGGCAGATTGATCTCCCGCATGCTGCCCCGTGGTGGCCGAGTCAGGCGGATTGATCTCCCGCATGCTGCCCCGTGGTGGCCGAGTCAGGCGGATTCATCTCCCGTATGC
>NW_022437170.1:328867-331934 GCF_009761245.1 Sapajus apella | reverse complement strand
CGTATGCTGCCCTGTGGTGGCCGAGTCAGATGGATTCATCTTCTGTATGCTGCCCTGTGGTTGCCCTAACTGCAGCAGCTCTCATCAGGGATTGAGGCAAAGGCTAGCGGGGTGCACATGAACGGAACATCAGTATCACAATACATTCAGTGATGGGGACCACATCATAGTCCCGCAACACCCACAGTACGTTGGCTGCACACCACATCTGTTGTAGGGAGTGCAGTTTTCCTCCATGAGGCCAAAAAGATAAAGGCTTTGTAGTTGTTTATGTTTGGGCATGAAGTTTCACACACAGCTTTTTAACCAGGAGCCGGCTTCCTCAGAGGAGTTTTAAACGTGTCCAAGTTCATGTGGTTGACATCACAGTCAGGACAGAACAGCTCCATCACCCCACAGGAACTCCCTGTTCTGCCCCTTTGTAGCCGTGCACCTCATACCTCTGCCACCACTGATCTGTTCTCTGTCACTACAGCTTTGCCTTTTCCAGAATGTCTTATAAATGGAATCATGTTGGCCAGGCACCATGGCTCACGCCTGTAATCCCAGCACTTTGGGAGACTGAGGCCAGCAGATCACCTGAGGCTGGGAGTTTGAGACCAGCTTGGCCAACATGGTAAAATCCCGTCTGCACTACAAATACAAAAATTAGCCAAATGGGGTGGTGCGCGCCTATAGTCCCAGCTACTCAAGAGACTGAGGCAGGAGAATTGCTTGAACCTGGGAGGCAGAGGTACAGTGAGCTGAGATTGCACCGCTGCACTCCAGCCTGGGCAACAGAGTGAGATTGTCTCAAAAAAATTAAAAATGAAAAAATGAATCATGTATGTGATCTTTTGACAGGATTTTTCTGCCTCAGTATGCTTTGAGATTCATTTGTGTCTTATCAGTAGTTTATTCTTTTTCCTTGGCATGTTCCCTTGAATGGTATCCCATGGATGGATGGGCCAGAGACTCCTTAGCCACTCACTCACTGAAGGACGTCTTGGCTGCTTCCACTTGTTAGCAGTTTTGAATAAAGCATCTGCATGTAGGTTTGAACATAAATTTTTGGGCGAACGTAAGTTTTCAGTTTACCACTTGAGTAAACACCTAGGAGTGAGATTGCTGAGTTGTATGGTAAATCATTGTTCAATTTTGTAAGAAACTGCCAAAATGTTTTCCAAAGCTGCTGTACGTTTTACATTCCTACCACAATGAGTAAGAGTTACTGTTTCTCTGAATCTTCACTGATATTTGTCGGGGGGGGGGCGGGTGTGTGTTTAGTTTTAGCTATCTAATAGGTAAATAGTAGTATTTCATTGTAGTTTTAATTTGCATTCACCTTTTGATGGATGATATTGAACATCTTTCCATACGTTTACTTTCCATCTACATATTTTCTCTTTTTTTTTTTTTTTTTTTTTTTTTTTTGACACAGTTTCACTCTCGTCACCCAGGCTGGAGGGCAATGGCACGATCTCAGCTCACTGCAACCTCTGTCTGCTGGGTTCAAGCAATTATCTTGCCTCAGCTTCCCCAGTAGGTAGGATTATAGGTGTACGTCGCCAGGCCTGGCTAATTTTATATTTTTAATAGAAACGGGATTTCACAGGCTGGGCGCGGTGGCTCACGCCTGTAATCCCAGCACTTTGGGAGGCCGAGGCGGGTGGATCACGAGGTCAAGAGATCAAGACCATCCTGATCAACATGGTGAAACCCCATCTCTACTAAAAATACAAAAATTAGCTGGGCATGGTGGTGCGTGCCTGTAATCCCAGTTACTTAGGAGGCTGAGGCAGGAGAATTGCCTGAACTCAGGAGGCGGAGGTTGCGGTGAGCCGAGATCGCGCCATTGCACTCCAGCCTGGGTAACATGAGTGAAATTCCGTCTCAAAAAAAAAAAAAAAAAGAAACGGGATTTCAGCATGTTGGTCAGGCTGGTCTCAAACTGCTGACCTCAGGTGATCTGCCCGCCTCGGCCTCACAAAGTGCTGGGATTACAGGCATGAGCCACCGTGCCCAGCCTATTTTGCTAATTTTTTAAATGGGGTTGTTTTCTTATTAAGAGTTCTTTATATCCTGAATATGAGTGCTTTAGCAGGTGTGTAATTTGCAAATAATTTTATCTTACTCTGTGCGATGTCTTTTCTTTCTCTTAGCATTGTCTTCCACAGAGCAAAAGTTCTTAATTTTGAGAAAGTCTAATTTATCAAATTTTTTTCTTAAATTGATCAGGATTTTGGTGTTGTATCTCATCGCCAGACCCAGAGTCCTACAGATTTTCTTTGGTTTTCTTCTGAGAGTTTTATCGTTTTTTATGTTTGTGACCCATTTTGAGTTAGTTTTGATACAAGGTGAGAGGTATGTGTTGAGATCACTTCTTTTGTTCATGAGTATAAAATTATTCTGACATTATTTGTCGAGAAGACTGTGGAATTGCTTTTTGTACTTTTGTAAAACAATTGAGTTTTTTTTTTTTTTTTTTTTTGAGACGGAGTTTCGCTCTTGTTACCCAGGCTGGAGTGCAATGGCGCGATCTCGGCTCACCGCAACCTCCGCCTCCTGGGTTCAGGCAATTCTCCTGCCTCAGCCTCCGGAGTAGCTGGAATTACAGGCACATGCCACCATGCCCAGCTGAATTTTTGTATTTTTAGTAGAGACGGGGTTTCACCATGCTGACCAGGATGGTCTCGATCTCTTGACCTCGTGATCCACCCGCCTCGGCCTCCCAAAGTGCTGGGATTACAGGTGTGAGCCACCGCGCCCGGCCGAACAATTGAGTATATTTGTGGGGGCTTATTTCCAAGTTCTCTGTCCTGTTCCATTAATCTGTGTTTTCACCCTTTCACAAAGGCCAGCCTATCGTAATTACTGTGGTTGTACAGGAAGTCTTGAAATCAAGTAATGTGAGTCATTTTATGTTTAAACTATTTTGAAAATAAATGTGCCTGTTTTGTAGGCAGCATATGGTTGCTTTATATTTTCCATTTCTGTGCTTTTGCTTCATTATGAATTTTTTCTACTAATTCATTTATTCCGTCTTCATCTTTTTCTGATCTACTCTTTTTTTTTTTTTTTTTTTTTT
>NW_022437170.1:327991-328767 GCF_009761245.1 Sapajus apella | reverse complement strand
TCTTGTTACCCAGGCTGGAGCGCAATGGCGCGATCTCGGCTCACCGCAACCTCCGCCTCCTGGGTTCAGGCAATTCTCCTGCCCCAGCCTCCTGAGTCCCTGGGATTACAGGCACACGCCACCATGCCCAGCTAATTTTTTGTATTTTTAGTAGAGACGGGGTTTCACCATTTTGACCAGGATGGTCTCGATCTCTTGACCTCGTGATCCACCCGCCTCGGCCTCCCAAAGTGCTGGGATTACAGGCTTGAGCCACCGCGCCCGGCATCTGATCTACTCTTAAGCCCATCCATTGACTTTACTTGTGCATTTTATCTGTAGGAGTTATATTTTATTCTTTTTCAAAACTGCTTATTCATTTGATTCTTTTTCATACTTTCATTAATGTCTTTTGATTCTTTTTCATACTTACATTAATGTATTTTACATCTTTGAATATATTAAATATATTTTATCTTCTGTGCTGACAGTTCAAATATATCAAGTCTTTTATACCTCTCCTGTATTTTTTTAAAAATTATATTTCTGGCTGGGCGCGGTGGCTCAAGCCTGTAATCCCAGCACTGTGGGAGGCCGAGGCGGGTGGATCATGAGGTCAAGAGATCGAGACCATCCTGGTCAACATGGTGAAACCCCGTCTCTACTAAAAATATAAAACAGCCGGGCGCGGTGGCTCAAGCCTGTAATCCCAGCACTTTGGGAGGCAGAGGCGGGTGGATCACGAGGTCAAAAGATCGAGACCATCCTGGTCAACATGGTGAAACCCCGTCTCTACT
>NW_022437170.1:302836-327891 GCF_009761245.1 Sapajus apella | reverse complement strand
AAAAAAAAAAAAAAAAAAAATATATTTATATATATATATATATATAAAACATTAGCTGGGCATGGTGGCGCGTGCCTGTAATCCCAGCGACTCAGGAGGCTGGGGCAGGAGAATTGCCTGAACCCGGGAGGCGGAGGTTGCAGTGAGCTGAGATCGCGCCATTGCACTCCAGCCTGGGTAACAAGAGCGAAACTCCGTCTCAAAAAAAAAAAAAATTATATTTCTCAGCCTGGGCAAGGTGGCTTACACCTGTAATCCCAGCACTTTGGGAAGCTGAGGTGGGCAGATCACTGGAGGTCAGGAGTTCAAGACCAGCCCAGCCAGCGTGGTGAAACCCCATCTCTACTAAAAGTACAAAAATTAGCTGGGTGTCATGGCACATGCCTGTAATCCCAGCTATGCGAAGGGCTGAGGCAGGAGAATTGCTTGAACTCGGGAGGTGGAGGTTGCAGTGAGCCGAGATCACAGCGTTGTTTTCTAGCCTGGGCAACAGGGCGAGACTCTGTCTCTAAAAAAATATATGATTTTTTTTTTTTGAGACAGAGTTTTGCTATTGTTGCCCAGGCTGGAGTGCAATGGCGCGATCTCGGCTTACTGCAGCCTCTGCCTCCCAGGTTCAAGCGATTCTCCTGCCTCAGACTCCTGAGTAGCTGGAATTACAGGTGCCGGCCACCAAGCCCGGCTAATTTTTGTACTTTTAATAAAGACGGGTTCCGCCATTTTGGCCGGGATGGTCTCAAACTCCTTACCCCAGGTGATCTACCCACCTCGGCCTCCCAAAGTGCTGGGATTACAGGCGTGAGCCACCACGCCTGGCTGATTTTTATTTATTTATTTATTTATTTTATTTATTTTTTTTTTTTTGAGACGGAGTTTCGCTCTTGTTACCCAGGCTGGAGTGCAATGGCGCGATCTCGGCTCACCGCAACCTCCGCCTCCCGGGTTCAGGCAATTCTCCTGCCCCAGCCTCCTGAGTCGCTGGGATTACAGGCACGCGCCATGATTTTTATTTTTTATGTGTACATCCTGGTTTCTCTTTTACTCTGTACTCATTTTTCTTGAATCTTTATTTGTGAGAATTATTTGGATCTCTTTCTCTAATTATAATATGCATTTGATTCTGCCAGATGCCCGAATGCACTTCTACCTTAAAACAATTCTCTGTTCTTATGGTTTTTGCAAAACACATCTATACTGGAGTTCAGCTCACACACCCACATCAGTCTAGCTTTGTATAATTCTCAGAGGACAGTTTTGACCTCTTTGTGTAACACCAACATTTGAGGCAAGAAATTAATCTTCTTTGATTTCTACTTTTCATTGACCCAAACACAGAGTACTCCTGTGGGTTCTAGCTTTGTGAGGGAAGACAACCTGTGAGTGCCCTATGCTTGGTCTTATTCTAAGCTTTCCTCCTTTCTTCTGTGTCCTTTGTAGCTGTTGGGACTGCAATGCTCAAAGTTACTTGAGTCCAAATAAAGGCTGGCCGCTGCGCACCTGTCTAGTTTCCACTTTCGCTTTTAGAGACCAGGGTCATTCCCACCACTCTTGCTCCCTCTTACATTCCTGGACTGCTCCTCCCTGAGATAATACACTTTGTTTCCGTGCCTTTGCTCCTGCTGCTGCCTTGAGAGTCCTTTTCCTCATCCCCCTCTATAACCAGGACTCTCTAAAGACCCTTCATGAGCCTTACTGTCTTTATAGCACCTGACCCAGTGTTGTCAAATCCAATGTTTTTATTCCTGTTTTGTCTCTATATTCTGTAAATGCTAGTTCCTTTTTTTTTTTTTTTGAGTCGGAGTTTCGCTCTTGTTGCCCAGGCTGGAGTGCAATGGCGCAATCTCGGCTCACCGCAACCTCCGCCTCCTGGGTTCAGGCAATTCTCCTGCCTCAGCCTCCTGAGTAGCTGGGATTACAGGCATGCGCCACCATGCCCAGCTAATTTTTTGTATTTTTAGTAGAGACGGGGTTTCACCATTTTGACCAGGATGGTCTCGATCTCTTGACCTCGTGATCCACCCGCCTCGGCCTCCCAAAGTGCTGGGATTACAGGCGTGAGCCACCGCGCCCGGCTTTTTTTTTTTTTTTTTTTTTAAGACAAACTCTCGCTCTGTCACCAGGCTGGGCTGGAGTGCAGTGGCACAATCTGCAACCCCCGCCTCCTGGATTCAAGCAACTCTCCTGTCTCAGCCTCTCGAGTAGCTGGTAATATAGGCATGTACCATCACACTCAGCTAATTTTTGTATTTCCTTGTTTGCTAGGCTGGTCTCCAACTCCTGACCTCAGGTGATCTGCCCACCTCAGCCTCCCAAAGTGCTGGGATTACAGGTGTGAGCCACCATGCCCAGACGATTCCTGGAACCTTAATTGCTCAATATGTGTGTATTGGAAGATATCTGAAATAGTTGGCCGGTTGTTCTTACTTGGGAGCAGAATCGCTCCCAGAGGGAAGAGAGTGATTTTGTTGTTGTTGTTGTTTATTTATTTATTTGAGACAGAGTCTGGCTCTGTTCCCCAGGCTGGAGTGCAGAGGCGCGATCTTAGCTTACTGCAACTTCCACCTTCCAGGTTCAAGTGATTGTCCTGCCTCGACCTCCCTAGTAGCTGGGATTACAGGCCCCCACCACCACACCCAGCTGTGTGTGTGTGTGTGTGTGTGTGTGTGTGTGTGTGTGTGTGTGTGTATTTTTAGTAGAGATGGGGTTTGGCCAGGCTGGTCTTAAATTTTTGACCTCAGGTGATCCCACATCAGCCTCCCAAAGTGCTGGGATTACAGGCGTGAGCCACCGCGCCCAGCCAGTGACTGAGAGATATTGCTGGCATTAGCAGGCAGAGGCCAGGCATGCTGAAGGGCTTAACTGCATGGGACAATGTTGCTTAGTTAAGAATTGTTCTCAAATACCAGTAGCACCTTCTTTGAAAACCACTATATTGTTTAAAGACAACCTATTCTGGTTTCTTGTTCAGTGCGTAGGTAAATGGATGAATGAATTCACAATGATAAATATTTTAAAAACATTTCTTCCTCAAAGCCTAATGCAAGGTTATTATAACTATATTGGTTATTCATTATTGTGTAACAAATTACGCCAAACCTCAGGGGCTGAAAACGACAAATATTTATCTCACAGTGTCTGGGCTTAGGGATGTGCCAGTTGCTTACCCAGTTGGTTCTGGTATAGGGTCTCACATGAGGCAGTGATGAAGGTGGTGGGAAGGGCTGCAGTCACCTCAACGTGCAGTGAGGAGCCCTCCAAGCCCACTTTGTTCCATGCACATGAGCTCCTCCGCATGGCTGCCTTACAACACAGCAGCCAGACTCCTCTAGAGACTGAGTGCCCAACAGAAGTTGCAATCCTTTATAACCTAATCTTGGAAGTGGCATCTAATCGTGTTGCCCTATTCTGTTCAAGAGAAGTGAGTCAGCGAGTCCAGCCCACAATCAAGAGGGGAGGATTACACAAAAGCATGAATACCAGAGCCAGAGGTCAGTGGGGCCGTCTTGGAGGCTGCCTACCACAAATACGGAAGGAAGTATTGTACAAGACCCAATGAGAACCACTTCAGGCTTAACAAGGGATTGTGCTTTTCCAGATATCTTTTGAGGATGTGGCTGTGGATTTCACGTTGGAGGAATGGCAGCTACTTAATCCTACTCAAAAGAACTTGTACAGAGATGTGATGTTGGAGAACTATAGCAATCTGGTTTTCTTGGGTAAGAACTTTCTTCTTATGTCACTTAGTGTGTGGCCAGTAACTGTTTAGCCTGTGAGGTGTTTGTTGCTTTGGACGTAAGTTTTACATGTCAGAGATTATTTGACTTTTAAACTAAATGCAAAGATTTTCATTCACTTGCTTTATTTCACAGCCTTTGTAATAAAACATTCTTCATATTTAAGTCTCTTAGCCCAAGCAGTTAGGTCCAAGTCCTCTGTATTTCCAATTGACAGGTTATCAAATTATCAAACCTGATGCAATTTCCAAATGGGAACAGCAAGATCCATGGATAATGGATCAAGAAATCCTAAGTCAGAACTTTTCAGGTAAGAAGTAATTAGGCGTATGAGATACAGTGAAATTTAATCTCAGGTTTTTGAAGACAGGTGGGCACTATTAAAATGTTGATTATGAAACTGTGTTTAAAGTTCCTGAATCTTTAGAGTTCACTCAAGATCAGTGACATGAGTTTTTAGTGGATGCGCTCCGTATCCTGAGCTCCACATCAGGATTTGGATGTGTCTTGTCTTTTTTTTTTTTTTTTTTGAGACGGAGTTTCGCTCTTGTTACCCAGGCTGGAGTGCAATGGCGCGATCTCGGCTTACTGCAACCTCTGCCTCCTGGGTTCAGGCAATTCTCCTGCCTCAGCCTCTTGAGTAGCTGGGATTACAGGCACGCGCCACCATGCCCAGCTAATGTTTTGTATTTTTAGTAGAGACGGGGTTTCACCGTGTTGACCAGGATGGTCTCGATCTCTTGACCTCATGATCCACCCGCCTCGGCCTCCCAAAGTGCTGGGATTATAGGCTTGAGCCACCACGCCTGGCAGGATGTATCTTTTCTACATGGAATTTATGATGAAATGTATCCCTCTTATTCACTGGCACGGATGGCTGGCCATTTAGAACCCTGCTTTCTTGGTCAAGACTCTCTATATGAATTTATGATTTTTTCTTGTTTTAGGTAACACTGATTACCTTTGAGTTTATTTAAACTTGAAACGTTTATTATTTTTCTCCTCTTCCTCTCATTTGATATATTGCTGTTTTAAACCCACAGAGAGTAGAAGATGAACCCACTGATATAGAATGAAAGTCTAGGCCAGGCAGAGTACCTCATGCCTGTAATCCTCATGCTTTTGGGGCTGAGGGGAGGGCAAGGCACTACAGTCACTTAAGGCCAGGAGTTTGAGACCAACCTGGGCAACAAAGCAAGACCCCATGTCTGCTACTACTACTAACTTAGCCAAATATGGTGGTGTGTGCCAGCTACTTGGGAGACTGAGGTGGGAAGATTGCTTGAACCCAGGAGGTGGAATCTGCAGTGAGCCATGAGTGTGCTAGGCAACAGAGTGAGACCTTGTCTCTAAAAAACAAAGACACACTAAAAAAAAAACCCCACTACCTTAAATATAGTAAGGAGATTTTGCTTCTTACCTTCCTCAGTACAGACTAAGAATTTTCAAGTCAATTCCCAATGCATCTTTCTGGTACATTTGATGTTTAACTTCTCTAAAGCTTCTCTCTTATCACATCAAATAGTCAAGTGGGTTTAAGTTCCCCATTACCTGCTGAGTGATATTTAATCTCCGTTTATGTTGAAGAACCTCATGGTATGGGAACGTTTTATCTATCCAGTTATTTTTCTGTGCCCAAACGTCATTAATAACTCCAGTTGAACTAGATTTTTACACACTAGTCTTCTGAAATTTTTCTCTGCACCTGTGCCTTTGATTATGGTATACTTTTCCTAAGGTAGACTTCACTGTGAGCCTTTTTTTTTTTTTTTCAACTCCAGTGAATGTTCCTTAACTCACAGATTTTTCTGAAATCTCTACCCACTTAGCACCCATAATATAGTAACTCAGGCCTGATAAGACATTATCTGAAATTGCTAAAACAACTAGGTCCTAAGGTTTTTTCCCCCATAAGAGAGATAGCAAGTAACATAGTCTGTGTTCTCTGTGGAATTTGTGGTATGCACTTATTTGATTTTTAAAAATTGGTTATTATGGAGCCAGATAAGGAGGGGCCTTATTTACCAGATGTCACTTCAGTAGAAAAGTTTCCATCTAAGCATCTACCTTGGGAAATATTTATTTTTATTTTTTGAGGCAAGGCCTTACTTTGTCACCCAGGCTGGAGTACAGTGGCACAGTCACAGCTCACTGCAGCCTTGACCTGTCTGGGCTTACAAGTTCCTTCCACTTCAGCCTCCCAAGCAGCTGAGACTACCACTACACCCAGCTAATTTTTAAAAATTGTTTTTTTGTTTTTTTTTTTTGTTTTTGGAGAGATAGGATCTCACTATGTTGCGCAGGTTGGTCTCAAACTCTGGGCTCAAATGATCCTCCTGCCTTGGCCTCCCAAAGTGCTGGGATTACAGGAGGGAGCCTTAATGCACAGCAGGGAAATATTTCACATTACAGATGTCTAGGCACCATTCACATTGCTTTCTAGCTCTGAGTATGTGTAGTTTGGAAAAGCTGTAAAGATAGATTTTATGTTCCCCTATTAATTTAGAACCACTTCTCACATGGAATGAGAAGAATTGAAAGGAAATAAGAGTCATGAAATAACTTTGTAGGAGCACAGGATTTTAATTTAGAAGATAATATAAAACCATAAAGTATTCAGCAATTCAGTATTTGAACATGCAGCATTTGTGTTAAAGTGCAAAATTAATTATCAACAGAATGATACAGAAAGGTACTTTAGAAGCTCAATGGTAAGTGAGTAATACTTATCCTACATATACTGAGAATTTGTTGTGCTGTGCAGTGGGGGTATATTAGTGAACAGTACAAATCTGTTTCCTGCCCTCATTCAGTTTGCATTCTACAGAGAAACAGAAGTAGGAGAGGATTACCTATTTGATAAGTGCTATGAAGGAAAGAAATAAAGGGTATTTGTTAGAGTGCCATCAAAATGACATTTTGGTGCATGTGACATGGTGGCTCATGCCTGTAATCCCAGTGCTTTGGAAGGCCAAGGCAGAAGTATTGCTTGAGGCCAGGAGTTAAGAGGCCAGCCTGGGCAACATAGCAAGACCCCATCTCTACCAAAAAAAAAAAAAATTAAAAATTAGCCAGGCATGGTGGCACACAGCTGCAGTCTCAGCAACGTGCATGACTAAGGCAGAAGGCTCACAAGCCTGGGAGTGTGCATCTGCAGTGAAGTATCACCTCACCTCTGCACTTCCTGGGCAACACAGCGATGTCCTGTCTCTAGTAGTAGTTTATTAGTAGTAATAAAATATTACAGTTAAGTCTACACACACGCTATTTATTATTGTTTATCATTTAATTAATTTAGATAGACATATTTTTATTTTTACTTTTTTTTTTTTTTTTTTTTGAGATAGTGACTCACTCTGTCGCCCAGGCTGGAGTGCAGTGGCACGATCTCAGCTCACTGCAACCTCCACCTCCTGGATTCAAGCAGTTCTCCTGCCTCAACCTCCCCAGTAGCTGGGACTACAGGTGCGCACCACCACACCCAGCTAATTTCTATACTTTTAGTAGAGACGGGGTTTCACCAGGTTGGCCAGGATGGTCTTGATCTCCTGACTTTGTGATCTGCCTGTGTCGGCCTCCCAAAGTGCTGGGATTACAGGCGTGAGCCATCGTGCCCAGCCTGGATAGACATATTTTTAATCTCATCTCGATGTGATTTTTCATTTAAAATTATTGCTTTTTTTTGTTCCCACATCTTATAAAATAATTTTCTGTAAACTTATCAAGTGGATCTCATACTTGTCTACATATGACTCTTGCTTTTGATCTCCAAACTTCTTTGCATAGTCGTTTTCATCTCAATGAATAGTATTGTCATCTTTGTTTATGCTCAAAACACTGAGTCTTGTTTTAATTTTCCATATCAGCAGTCTGTGCTTCCTCTGAAAAAAAAATTTTTTTTGAGCTGGAGTCTTGGTCTGCTGCCCAGGCTGCAGTGCAGTGGCACGATCTTGATCTTGGCTCACTGCAAGTTCTGCCTCCCAGGTTCAAGCAGTTCTATCTCAGCCTCCCAAGTAGCTGGGATTACAGGTGTGCACCACCACACTAAGCTAATTTTTGTATTTTGGTAGAGATGGGGTTTCACCATGTTGCCCAGGCTGGTCTTGAATTCCTGAGCTTACGCAACCCACCCACCTCGGCCTTCCAAAGTGCTGGGATTACAGGCATGAGCCACTGTACCCAGCCTCTATTTTCTTTTTGATATGGGGTCTCACTCAGTCACCGAGGCTGGAATGCAGTGATGCACTCTCAGCTCACACAACCACAACCTCTGCCTCCTGGGCTCAAGTGATCTCCCCAACCTCAGCCTCCCAAGTAGCTGGGATTACAGGCGTGCACCACCACACTAAGCTAATTTTTGTATTTTGGTAGAGATGGGGTTTCACCATGTTGCCCAGGCTGGTCTTGAACTCCTGGGGTCATGTGATCCACCCACCTCAGCCTCCCAGAGTGCTGGGATTACAGGGATTAGTCACTGCAACCAGCCTGCTTCATCTGAAATTCTGATGTCTGAGAATTGGATCAGGCATTTTCCTCCTTAGAAAAGAGTAGCGTTTTTTTTACTTTTTATTTTTTGAGCCTGTGTCTTACTCTGTCTCCTGGGCCGGAGTGCAGTGATGCGGTCACATCTCACTGCAGCCTTGACCTCTGAGGCTCCAGTGATCCACCGTCTCTGCCTCTTAAGTAGCTGGGACTTTAGGTGTGCACCACCACATGTGGCTAATTTTAGAAAAAAAAAAAAATTTGTAGAGACAGGTTCTCCTTATGTTGCCTGGCTGGTCTTGAACTCCTGGGCTCAGGCAGTCCTCCCACCTCAGGTTCCCAAACTGCTGGGATTATAGGTGTGAGCTGCCACCAGGCCCAGCCTTGTTTTATATTTGAGACCACGCTAGATCTTTTCATCTTGCCCAGTACTTCCTGAGAATATTACCCTACAATTGTTCATAAAGAATATCACCCAAAAGTAAAGTAAATAAACTTTTAAAATATTCAATAAATACTCTTGTAGAAATCACAAACAGTTGTACTCACTGGATAAAAAGAAACCTGTCCTACTATACAAAAAATTATTGTGATTAGGAGTAATTTCCAATGATAGCATTACATATAGATACAATATATACTTTATAGATTCAATTATAGATCCACTTAAATGGGGATGAATGTGAGGAAGTTAAATAAAAGTGTTGAGGCCTGGCGCGGTGGCTCAAGCCTGTAATCCCAGCACTTTGGGAGGCCGAGGCAAGTGGATCACGAGGTCAAGAGATCGAGACCATCCTGGTCAACATGGTGAAACCCCGTCGCTACTAAAAATACAAAAAATTAGCTGGGCATGGTGGCACGTGCCTGTAGTCCCAGTTACTCAGGAGGCTGAGGCAGGAGAATTGCCTGAACCCAGGAGGCGGAGGTTGCGGTGAGCTGAGATCGGGCCATTGCACTCCAGCCTGGGCAACAAGCGAAACTCCGTCTCAAAAATAAATAAATAAATAAATAAAATAAAATAAAATAAAAGTGTTGATGCTGAGCTCTGCAGAACTCTTGGATAATTCCAAAAGGAAGTTTTAGTGATAATGATGAAGTTATTAACATCACTGATGTAAGTAATGATCTTGAATAAGAATACTTTATAGATGGCCGGGCGCGGTGGCTCAAGCCTGTAATCCCAGCACTTTGGGAGGCCGAGGTGGGTGGATCACGAGGTCAAGAGATCAAGACCATCCTGGTCAACATGGTGAAACCCCGTCTCTACTAAAAATACAAAAAATTAGCTGGGCATGGTGGCGCGTGCCTGTAATCCCAGCTACTCAGGAGGCTGAGGCAGGAGAATTGCCTGAACCCAGGAGGCGGAGGTTGCGGTGAGCCGAGATCACGCCATTGCACTCCAGCCTGGGTAACAAGAGCGAAACTCTGTCTAGAATACTTTATAGATGCAACAATAGTACAAAAATTAATGTTTCTCATCTTTCAGGTATAAAGTTGATATTGTACATTCTGCATTATATCCCTTTTTCTATTATACCATTCAACAGTATATACTAATGTTGCTTTTTTATGTTCTTATTATTCACATTCTTAACCACATTGCACTGCTTTCTGATGGTGATGTACTTACCTTTCTTCTTCTCTGAGCTTCTGCTACTAAGTTCTGGACACATAGTAGATAATCATAGATTATTGTTGAAAAAGTAAACTAATCACCTCAGTGTTTGATTGGAAATTGCTCCATCATCTCATGATCACTGTTCCTTGAGTATATTTAATATTTCTTATTTAAAAGTTCATGTGTTTAAACATTTGTAATTTAAAAATTCATTTTCTTTTCTGTTAAAATTGTCAATGCCCAGTGACTACACATTTGAGGAATTTTTTTTTTTTTTTTTTTGAGACGGAGTTTCACTCTTGTTACCCAGGCTGGAGTGCAATGGCGCGATCTCGGCTCACCGCAACCTCCGCCTCCTGGGTTCAGGCAATTCTCCTGCCTCAGCCTCCTGAGTAGCTGGGATTACAGGCACACGCCACCATGCCCAGCTGAATTTTTGTATTTTTAGTAGAGACGGGGTTTCACCATGTTGACGAGGATGGTCTCGATCTCTTGACCTCATGATCCAACCGCCTCGGCCTCCCAAAGTGCTGGGATTACAGGCTTGAGCCACCACGCCCGGGCATTTGAGGAATTTTTTTAAAATTGGGATTATGGTGCCATTTCAGAAGCTTTATGCAATAAGCACAATAATTGAAGGAATTACACAGTATCGTTCATTTTTTTCTCTTTTTAGAAGTCTGGCTAGATAATCCCAAAACGTGGCTCCAAGATAATGAAGACAACCTTAAAAGTATGGAGAGAGGCCGTAAGTATGGTGTTTTTGGAAAAATATTTAAGTCAAGCATAAACTTTGTTCATTTAGGAATGAGATCCCATACATGTGGCACGGGAGAAAAAAATCTGAAACATCCTTTTGATTTGCTTATTTCCAAAAATAACTATGAAAGAAAGACAATTGATGAGCTCAGTAAGAAATTATTATTCTGTATCAAACCTGACAGAACCCATGGTGGAATAAAACACTGTGATTGCAATACATGTACAAGAACCAGCAGTAAAGAGTCATGGCTCATTGCAAATCATATAACACATACAGGAGTCTATTTATGCATGGAATGTGGCAGATTTTTTAACAAGAAGTCACAACTTATTATCCACCAGAGAACTCATACAGGAGAGAAACCCTATCAGTGCAGTGAATGTGGAAAAGCCTTCTCGCAGAAGTCACTGCTTACTATTCATCAAAGAACTCATTCGGGAGAAAAACCGTATGGATGCAGTGAATGTCAAAAAGCTTTTAGTAGGAAGTCACTGCTCATTTTACATCAGAGAATTCATACTGGGGAGAAACCCTATGGATGCAGTGACTGTGGAAAAGCCTTCAGTAGGAAGTCACAGCTTAAAAGGCATCAGATAACTCACACAATAGAGAAACCCTACAGTTGCAGTGACTGTGGGAAAGCTTTCTCCCAGAAATTAAAACTCATTACACATCAGAGAAGGCATACAGGAGAGAAACCCTATAAATGTAGTGACTGTGGAAAAGCCTTCTTTTGGAAGTCGCAGCTTATTACTCATCAGAGGACCCATACAGGGAAGAAACCTTATGCATGTAGTGAGTGTAAAAAAGCCTTCAGCAGGAACTCACTTCTCATTAGGCATCAGAGGATTCATACAGGAGAGAAACCCTATGAATGCAATGAATGTGGTGAAGCTTTTATCAGAAAACCACAGCTTATTAAACATCAGATAACTCACACAGGAGTGAAGAACTATCGATGTAGTGATTGTGAAGAAGCCTTCTTTAAGAAGTCAGAGTTAATAAGACATCAAAAAATTCACTTAGGAGAGAAACCATATGGATGTATTCAATGTGGGAAAACCTTCTTCGGGAAGTCCCAGCTCCTAACACATCACAGAACACACACTGGGGAGAAGCCTTATGAATGCAGTGAATGTGGGAAAGCCTTCACCCAGAAGTCAAGCCTGATATCACATCAGAGAACACACACAGGTGAGAAACCCTATGAATGCAGCGAATGCAGGAAAACCTTCAGTGAGAAGTCAAGTCTCATTCATCATCAGAGAACCCATACTGGAGAAAAACCCTTTGAATGTAGTGAATGCAGGAAAGCTTTTGCCTGGAAGCCACAACTTCTTAGACATCAGAGAATTCATACAGGGGAGAAACCCTATGAATGCAGTGAATGTGGGAAAGCATTTGTTCAGAAAGTGCAGCTCATTAAGCATCAAAGAAATCATACAGGAGAGAAAACCTATGGATGTGGTGATTGTGCAAAAGCTTTCTTTGAGAAGGCACAGCTCATTATACATCAGAGAATTCATACGGGAGAGAGACCATATGAATGTGGCGAATGTGGGAAGTCTTTCACTAGAAAGTCACACCTTATGAGGCATCAGAGAATTCATACAGGAGATACATACTATGGGTGCAATGAATGTGGGACCACCTTTAACAGGAAGTCACAGCTTATGATACATCAGAGAAATCATATAATATAAAAATCATGAGTTTGGTGAATGGAGAAAGATTGTTATCAGATGTCATACTTTCTAACCCTTTTGAGGATGCATATAGGAGAGAAACCCTATTGAGGCATTGACTGTTGAAAAGCTTTAATTGAGGAGTCAAGAGTCACTAAGCAGAATTTAGAAAGGAGAGAAGTTTTTAAAAAGTAAACAATGTAAAAAAAATTGTCTGTCAGAAGACACTACTCGTTACATATTGGATGCCTTGTTGAGGTGAAAACCTTATTAGTATTGTGATAGTACAGAAGCTTTTAGTCATAAGTCAGCTTATTAAATGTTTAGAAGACCTAACCAGGAAGAAAATCTTGTTGTTGTAACAAGCAAATGAAAGATTTCAAGAAAGGAGTACTCACTGTACACTTGAGAATGCCTACAGAAAGGGAATACTGAATTTTATTTTAGAGGTTCATACTGAAGAGTAGTCATAATAATTTAAAGAATTTGACAAGCTTGATGCTGTTGAAATAGTTCTGTAAGGAAGTGGTGTTCTTTATGTATAAATTATTATAAAAAGCAGTCAATTTTAAGTGTTAGTTGTATTGACTTAGGTGTGAGAACTTCTGCTTTCTGCTGTGATGGAATAACAAGGATCAGATTACCTCTCTTGCCTTAAACAACTAGAAGCTATATAATTAATATATAATGGTTTTTAAACATATGACAAGCACAGATTCGTGATCCCCAGGAAAGTGTAGACAGAGTGAGGTGAGCACCATGGTTTCTCAGCCATCTCCCTAGTGGCAGTTACTAGGTTGCAGTTCAGGGAAGGGAAACAGTAAGGTTGCTGAACTGAAGAGACAGGATTGGCAGTTGGGAAGGCCACAGTAGCTAGAATTTGCAAGGGAAAGTACTGGAGAGATGGGATCTTCCTAGAAACAGGGCTCCAGAAGTCTGCTGGGATTTCCCTGAGTCCTTTGGCTGAGTACTGACTTCCAGTGAGGCCAGGAACAGAAGCACTAGAAAGCAGTAGTCTGAACAATTCCTGGAACTCATGTTCTCAGCAGCCAGTGTGGAAACAAATTCTAACACATGGAGCATCAGGTAGCATTCTCAGAAGGGTTTTAGTAGTGAGACTAATTAGCTCTAGATTAAAAGCTACTCTGGACCCATCATGTCTGGCATCTAAGAAACATCTGGCATACAAAGAAGCAAGAAAATATGACTTATAACCCAGAGAAAAATCAACAGAAACCCAGAAAAGACAGAGGTGATGGGATTAGCAGACAAGGATATTACAATAGCTATTATAAATATAAAATAGAGGAAAACATAAGGCTGATGAAACCTGAGGTAAAAAGAGATACTTTTGATGTCCCAAATGGAACTTACAGAGATGAAGACAGCTTCTGATTCTGTTAAAATCTCATGTGGAGAGATTAAATACAGAAGAAGGAAAAAAGAAATCAGTGAACTTGAAGAGTAAGAATAAAAACTATCAAAATGATGTACAAAGAGAAAAAAAAAAGACTTAGAATAGGAAAACAGTTACAGTGGTGTAAAGTATGTGTAACTGGAGTCCCAGAAGGAGAGGAGACAATGAAGAGGCATGAAGAAGTATTTGAATAAACAGTGGCTAAAAATTGTCCCAATCTGATGAAAACAATACCCCCACATATTCAAGAAGCTCAAATGACCTGAAGCAGAATAAACATAATTTATATCATAGCAGTGCACCTCAAAAACACTGATAAACAGAATAATTTTAAAACACCTTGAGAAAAAAAGATAATACGTACACCTGAACAAAGAATGGCCGCATACTTCCGGTGAGAACTGTGCAAGCTATGAGACAATGGAGTATTATCTCTAAATTACTTAATGAAAGAACAAACCCTGCAACCTATAATTCTGTTTTCATCCAAAAACATTTTCAAAAATGAAGGCAAAATAAAGACTATTTCAGACAAACCAAATCAAAGGTGATTTTATCACCTGTAGACCTGTCTTCAGGAAACATTAAAGGAAGTTTGAAGGCAGCAGGAAAATAATGCAAAGCTTAAGTTTGGGTCTGTACAAAAGAATGAAGTTCTGAAAATGGTGAATGTGTGGGTAAATATAAAAGATACTTTTCTCTTTTTAAAACCTTTTAAAAAGGGAATTGGCTGCTTAAAGCCAAAGTAATGATAACATATTTGGAGTTTATGATATAGTTAGAAGTAAAGTGTGATGACAATAACACTTACATGTGGTTATTGTTACTATTTTTTCGAGAGGGAGTTTCACTCTTGTTGCCCAGGCTGGAGTGCAATGGCACGAATTTGGCTCATCGCAACCTCCACCTCCTGGGTTCAAGCAATTCTTTTGCCTCAGCCTCCTGAGTAGCCAGGATTACAGGCATGTGCCACCACACGCGGCTAATTTTTGTATTTTTAGTAGAAATGAGGTTTCTCCATGTTGGTCAGGCTAGTCTTGAACTCTCGACCTCAGGTGATCTGCCTGCCTTGGCCTCCCATAGTGCTGGGATTACAGGCATGAGCCACCACACCAAGCCTGTGTGAATTTTTAAATATAACTCAGTAGACTGCATCATCTGAGTCAGAAGCGTATTCCTTCAGGGCTCAGGGTAACTTGAATTTGTAGCAGGTACTTGACAGAAATTGTATGTACTGTGGATCTGCATGTGTGCTGAGTATCCCCTATTTCTTCAGATCCCTTTTCTCCCATTTTATGCTCTGCACCCCCAGAGGCTGTCTTCTAGTGACTGCTTCACTGGGGTTTCTTCATAGGTTTTAACAATGGGAGATACCAGAAAGAGATCACGTGAGAGGAGAAAAAAATTATTGCCTTTCCCTTCCTCCTGCCTGGACCGTGGATTAGGCAGTTTCTGTGTTCCCGTAAGGATACAGCCCCCTTTGGGAAACCCCCATCTGTGGTGGTAGAGCTCTCTGTTTCAGTTGGCCCCATTCCCTCTCCATGATCCTCAGACGTAACTACTGCTGGTGCTTCCCCAGCCCACGGGGTGGGCTTCGTTCATTGTGAACATGTTTGTAAACAGTGCCTTTATTAACTATTCTTGAGTTAATCTTTTGAATGTGCCATTTTTTTTCTGTGCCATCTGTTAAATGATGAGCATTTAATAAAATTGTGATACTCGTTTTCGGTACAAGTGCCTCACAGGACATAAGCTGACATGTCCCAAGATTCCCCACACTAAATGCCAGTATTTTCTATCTGTATCTTGACAATGCAGTAGAAATTATAACAAATGCAAAGTTCTTTGTGCTTTTCTGCTGCATATGTCAGCGGCTCTGGAGATTGTTACCACCTGCTGCATATATACATGGACTTGCAGTTATTACTAAGCCCCTCTTCAGTAATAGAAACCAAAACACTTCTGAGGTCTTTTACTACCTCTGGGTTAGCCAAACCACCTTCAAAATGTTTTGTTATTTAAGTTAAATATGCATGGACAAGAAACAAGATAATCAGTTCCTGAGTGGAGAAAAAAGGGAATGATGTACCACATTTCCCAGCACTCTAAAGTGTTACACTGTACAATTAAAATGTCCCAGTCCCATCATCTGCTGTTAGTCATTGTGTATAATTCATGTAATCTGTAACCTGTGGGTAAGTCTTTACACTTTACTAGTCAGGATTACCGTAGAGACTTCGTCAAAGGCTCCATACCACCTTTCCCATCTGGCATAGTTCTCACCACAAATACTATGCTAGAAAGAAAATCAGCTTTTCTAAGATCAACCCAGAGTTACTTCACTTACAATCTTAATGGCGCTAATAAATTAAATTGAAGTAGACGCACCAAAGAAGCCCAGAGCAGAGGCCAGCATCCCCTGTCATTTTCTGAATTTCGCCTGTAGGAATTTTGCCGCCTTCTTCTGTCAGTCATCCCCTCCAGCTGGCACACAAACTCATTTGAAGGGAAGTAATTGCCACGGGGCTTCACTGCAGTGTTTTTCCCTTTCGCTGGGATTTGCATTTCAACCTGCATTTTGAAGATCTTTATGTATGTTTTCTATTTTGGACAACTCCAGGAGGCTTCATTCACATTGTAGTCTGTGTTAATATACTCGTGTGTTGCTCTGCTCTGCTCTTTTAGAAATTAACTAGCAGACAAAATGAATATGGTGGGACCTTGGCATAATTTGAATGTAGCATTGTGAGTTGCCTGTGACTGTTTCTTCATAATTGTGCTGTAATCTATGTATGAAAATAAAATGGTTTCCACCACCAGGATTCTCCCATGGCCCCGTTTATTTTGCCATATATTGAAGGGAAAGACCATTCTCACTCATTACCTGAGAAAATCTTTTTCTCCTCATGAGGGCTGTCTGCAGCTTAGAAGTAGACAACACAAAATATCATCATTAACTCACAAGAATAAAATTCAAGTCAGTTATATCCAAAGTAAGCTTTCAGCTGGGGGTGGTGCCTCACACCTGTAATCCCAGTGCTTTGGGAGGCCAAGTTCGGAGGATCGCTTAAGCCCAGGAGTTCGAGACCACCTGGACAACATAGCAAGACTCATCCCTACAAAAAAAAATTTTTTTTAATTAGCCATGATGGGCTGGGTGTGGTGGCACATGCCTGTAAATCCCAGCACTTTGGGAGGCCAAGGCGGGTGAACCACCTGAAGTCAGGAGTTCTCAACCAGCCTAACATGGTGAAACCCCATCTCTACTAAATACAAAAAAAATAGCCAGGTGTGGTGGCACATACCTGCAATCCCATCTACTTGGGAGGCTGACACAGGACAATCACTTGTACCCAGGAGGCAGGGGTTGTGGTGAGCCAAGATCGTGCCGTTGCACTCCACCCTGGGCAACAAGAACAGAACTCCATCTCAAAAATAACATTGCGATGATGGTGAGTGACTGTCATCCCTGCTACATGGGAGGCCGAGGCGGAAGGTTCACTTGAGCCTAGGAGTTTGAGGCTACAGTGAGCCATGATGGGACCACTGCACTCCAACCTGGGTGACAGAGTGAAACCCTGCCTCTTAATAAAGTAAGCTCTCTTCAACAAGTTCCTTCCAACACCACACACTCCATCACCGTATTAATTTAAATTACTTAGTAAGTAGCAGTTTTTTTATTTTGAGGCCAATTTTGTGAATTTGGTGATGCTATCTAATAATTATTTTTCTTATGGGATCTTTGCAACTTAGAATACAATTATTATTCATTGTATCCAGGTAATTTAACATCTTACCAGAATGCGAACATTAAATAAACCAGGGGCCGGGCACGGTGGCTCATGCCTGTAATCTCAGCATTTTAGGAGGGCAAGGCAGGAAGATCACAAAGTCAGGAGTTCAAGACCAGCCTGGCCAACATGGTGAAACCCTGTCTCTACTAAAAATACAAAAATCACCAGGCACGGTGGCTCACGCCTGTAATCTCTGCACTTTGGGAGGTTGAGGTGGGTGGATCACAAGGTCAGGAGTTCAAACCAGCCTGGCCAACATGACGAAACCCCATCTCTACTAAAAATACAAAAATATTAGCTGGGCAAGGTGGCATGTGCCTGTAATCCCAGCTACTCGGGAAGCTGAGGCAGGAGAGTTGCTTGAACCGGGACCTGGGATGTGGAGGTTGCAGTGAGCCAAAACTGCACCACTGCACTCCAGTGTGGGATACAGAGTGAGACTCCACCTCAAAAAAAGAGAAAAAATACAAAAATTAGCCGGTTGTGGTGGCATGTGCCTGTAGTCCCAGCTACTCAGGAGGTTGGGGCAGGAGAATTGCTTGAACCCGGGAGGCGGAGGTTGCAGTGAGCCAAGATTGTGTCAGTGCATTCCAGCCTGGCGACAGAGCGAGACTCTCTCAAAAAAAAAAAACAAAAGCAGGGAACACCAAACTTACTTGGTGAAAGCTACATCTCTAAATGTGCCCAGCAGAAAGAATGTAGCTAATGAAGCATTCACTGCTAAGATAAAAAGAAATACAAGTGAAGGGACATTTATAACTTGAATTTCTCATTTAAGGCATTCCTGGCCAGATGTGGAGGCTCGTGCCTGCAATCCCAGGACTTGGGGAAGCCAAGGAGGGAGGAGACCTTGAGTCCCGGAGTTTGCGGCCAGCCTGGGCAACACAGTGGGATTTCGTTCTCCACAAAAATAATAAAGCCAGTCAGTAGGCATTCCTATCACAAAAAATACTTACGAAAACCAAATCAAGCTTAAGCTTACCATAGGGCATGGGGGAAGTGAATTAATTTTCATGAGAGAGTGGTCATGTGAAAGGAGCACTTAATGGTGTGTTCCCACCGCAGCCATGAGGGTTAGTGTAGATTCATCCCATTAAACAATGGAGTGTTCTCACCACAACCATGAGGTAGGAACTTAAATTATTAAAGAAAGATTTTAATAGTTTAAGTTTCTACCTCAGGAAACTAGAAATACAAGTGCACAATAAATCCAAAACAAGTACAAGGAAGGAAACGATAAAGAACTGAAGTCAGAGCCGGGCGCGGTGGCTCAAGCCTGTAATCCCAGCACTTTGGGAGGCCGAGGCGGGTGGATCACGAGGTCAAGAGATCGAGACCATCCTGGTCAACATGGTGAAACCCCGTCTCTACTAAAAATACAAAAAATTAGCTGGGCATGGTGGCACATGCCTGTAATCCCAGCTACTCAGGAGGCTGAGGCAGGGGAATTGCCTGAACCCAGGAGGCGGAGGTTGCGGTGAGCCGAGATGCGCCATTGCACTCCAGCCTGGGTAACAAGAGCGAAATCCGTCTCAAAAAAAAAAAAAAAAAAAAAAAAAAAAAAAAAAAAAAAAAAAAAAAACAAAGGAACTCTACTAACTACACTAATAAATTCAACAGCTTGGAAGAAATGGACTAATTTCTTAAAAACCACAAACTAGGCCAGGCATGGTGGCTCACGACTGTAATCCCAAGCACTTTGGGAGGCTGAGGCAGGTGGATCACGAGGTCAGGAGATTGAGACCATCCTGGCTAAGACAGTGAAACCCCACCTCTACTAAAACTACAAAAAATTAGCTGGGCATGGTGGAGCACACTTGTAGTTCCCAGCTACTCGGGAGGCTGAGGCAGGAGAATCGCCTGAACTCGGGAGGCTGAGGCAGGAGAACTGCCTGAACCCAGGAGGCAGAGGTTGCAGTGAGCCGAGATCGCACCACTGCACTCCAGCCCAGGTAACAGAGTGAGACTCTGTCTCAAAAAAAATAAAAATTTTAAAAACCCCGCAAACTACCAAAACTCACCCATCATGAAGTTGATTATCTGAATAGCCCTATATCCAGTAAAGAAATTGACCTACTTATGATCTACCCAAAGAGAAATCTCTAGGCCCAGATGGTTTCAGTGGATAATTGTACCAGTCATTTAAAGAATTTATACCAGTTTTACATGATATTCCAGAAAAAAATAGAAGAGGTGAACTGTGTCTCTCAACTCATTTTATGAGGCCCATAGTCCACTACCCTGATACCAAACCAAGACAGCATGTATGTGTAAACACGTGCGCACACCCACACCCACACACATTCACTACATGTGAAAATCCTCAACAAAATATTTGAAAACAAAATTCAAAATGTATAAGAAGCATGCACGATGACCAAGTGGGATTTATTTCAGGTATGCAAGGGTAAGTTTCAAAATACATCAATGTAATTCATCTTTAAAACTCTACAGCAGGCCGGGTGCAGTGGCTCATGCCTGTAATCCCAGCACTTTGGAAGTCCAAAGCAGGTGGATCACGAAGTCAAGAGATTGAGACTATCCTGGCCAACATGGTGAAACCCCGTCTCTACTAAAAATACAAAAATTAGCTGGGCATGGTGGCACGCACCTGTAATCTCAGCTGCTCAGGAGGCTGAGGCAGAAGAATTGCTTGAATCCAGGAGACAGAGGTTGCGGTGACCCGAGATTGCACCGCTATACTCCAGCCTGGCAACAGAGTGACACTCTGTCTTTAAAAAAAACAAAACAAAAAAAAAAAAAAAAAAACCATTGTAAAATGAGTAGTAGACATTAACAGACATTTCACTGAGAAAAATATATAGATGACAAGCCCATGAAAAGACATTTAGTATCATTAGTGATTTGGAAACTGCAAATTCAAATCACAATGAAGTGATACTACACACCTGTCAAGATATCAAGATGGCTTAAGTAAAAAACAGTGACAGCAGCCAGGCACGGTGGCTCACACCTGTAATCCAGCACTTTGGGAGACTGAGGCAGGTAAATCACCTGAGGTCAGGAGTTCAAGACCAGCCTGACAAACGTGGTGAAACCTCGTCTCTACTAAATACAAAAAATTAGCCAGGTGTGGTGGCAGGCGCCTGTAATCCCAGCTACTTGGAAGGCTGAGGCAGGAGAATGGCTTGAACCCAGGAGGCAGAGGTTGCAGTGAGGCGAGATTGTGCCACTGTACTCCAGCCTGGGCAACAAGAGGCAAAACTGTCTCAAAAAAAAAAAAAGTTGGCCAGGCGCGATGGCTGACGCCTGTAATCCCAGCACTTTGGGAGGCCGAGGCGGGTGGATCATGAGGTCAGGAGATTGAGACCATCCTGGCCAACATGGTGAAACCCTATCTCTACTAAAATACAAAAAATTAGCCAGGTGTGGTGGCACGCGCCTGTAGTCCCAGCTACTCAGGAGGCTGACACAGGGGAATCACTTGAACCCAGGAGACGGAGGTTGCAGTGAGCTGAGATCGTGCCACTGCATTCTAGCCTGGCGAAAGTGCAGGATTCCATCTCAAAAAAAAAAAAAAAAAAGTTGGGATATCTCTCTTGTTTATGGAGACAGCATTAAGTGATTACCTTTACGCTTTGTTAAGTCTTGTATACATTGTAGCATCTTAATATTAACACTAAAAGAATAGAAAAGGGAACTGAGAAAGCTTGATTAAATCCAAAAGACGATGGAAAATGAGTAAGGGATAACAAATGCAAGGGCAATGGAAAACAAAAAGTAAAATGAGAGAAATAAACATAATTGTATCAAGAATCACAGTTTGCCAGGTGTGGTGGCTCACGCCTGTAATCCAAGCCCTTTGGACGCCAAGGCAGGCGGATCACCTGAGGTTGGGAGTTCAAGACCAGCCTGACCAACATGGTGAAACCCCGACTTTACTAAAAATACAAAAATTAGCTGGGCGTGGTGGTGAGCACCTGTAGTCCCAGCTACTTGGGAGGCTGAGGCAGGAGAATTGCTTGAACCCGGGAGGCGGAGGTTGCAGTGAGCCGAGATTGCCCCCCAGCACTGCAGCCTGGGCAACAAGGGTGGTGCCTTGAGGAAACCATGTGCAGTTCATGATGGCCAGCGCTACATGTGCAGGTGGAGTGTGGGGCGCAGGGTAGTGGGGGGTCATGCTGACACGTGCGTCCCATCATCAGGAAAGGGTGACAGACCCCCCCCCGGCAGAGGTCTTAGTTGGTAATGACGCACTGGCAAAGGCCGTCGCTCCCCTGGTCTTGTGCCCATGTAGGAAACAGGGTGGGCTCCCTTGAGTGATTCACACGGGGGAGGCTCCTCTTAGGGCCCTAAGGTCCCACAGAGCAAGGTCTGCTTATCTGCTGGTGTGGAAAAATATGCATTATGGCGGGGGGCCCTCCTCACACTTTCTCATTCACTGAGAAAACTTTATCTCCAAAATAATAAACTATCAGACACACTGCTGTTGAAATTATATCAGTAAAAATAAAACATCCCACTCTTGCCTTAGTCTCTTTGACCCAGAGAAGCAGCCCTCATGTCCCACCCAGGGGCGGAGGTTCAGAGAAGGGCTTTCTGGACACAGCATTCAGCGTTCCTCTTAACTTTGCAGTTTCCAAGGAAACTGGGGCCTGGACCCTTCACATTCCAAACCTGAGCGTGATTCCTGTGCACAGAACCGTGTCTTGCTATTTAAGGAGACTGTTTGGCCGGGAGTGGTGACTCACATCTGTAATCCCAGCCCTTTGGGAGGCTGAGACACAAGGATCATGAGCTCGGGAGTCTGAGACCAGCCTCGCCAAGATGGTGAAACCCCATCTCTGCTCAAAAGACAAAAATTAGCTGGGCGTGGTGGCACACGCCTGTAATCTCAGCTACTCGGGAGGCTGAGGCAGGAGAATCACTTGAACCCAGGAGGCGAAAGTTGCAGTTAGCCAAGATCCCACCACTGCACTCTAGCCCCGGTTGCAGTGCAAGCCTCCATCTAAAAAAAAAAAAAAAAAAAAGAATTAATCTTAATTAGTATAATAAAAACAAATGAGAAACTTAAATAAAATGCTGATATAAAATGGGCGTAATGGCCTGAGGGGCTTGTGCCTGTAATCCCAGCACATTGAAAGGCCAAAGTGGGCAGATGCTTGAGCTCAGTAGTTGGAAATCAGCTTGGCCAACATGGTGACACCCCCCATCTCTACCAAAAAAAAAAAAAGGCCAGGTGCAGTGGCTCACACCTGTACTCCCAGCACTTTGGGAGGCCAAGGTGGTCGGATCACAAGGTCAGGAGATCGAGACCATCCTGGCCAACATGGTGAAACCCTGTCTCTACTAAAAAATACAAAAAAATTAGCTGGGCATGGTGGCACACACCTGTAGTCCCAGCTACTCGGGAGGCTAGGATTGCTTGAACCCAGCAGGCAGAGATGGCAGTGAGCCGAGATCGCACCACTGCACTACAGCCTGGGCAACAGTGAGAGACTCCATCTTAAAAAAAAAATTAGCTTGGTATGGTGGCATTTGCCTGTATTCTCAGCTACTCAGGAGGCTGACATGGGAGGATCACTTGAGTCTGGGAGGTAGAAGTTACAGTGAGCTGAAATTGTGCCACTGCACTCCTGCCTGGATGACAGAGTGAGACCCTATCTCAAAAAAAAAAAAAAAAAGTAATGACCATAGTCATTACATTTTATTCTATTTGGGGGGTTATTTTTTGTTTCATAGCTTTTAATTAATCTAAACATTACATCCAGCATGAGATACATCTCACACATATACTGGATGAACTATGCAGACATGTATATGTAGGTATATATATGAACAAATTGTAAGTAAAATGCAGTCATGAAGTACAGAACAACGTATCAATGATTAACTGAATAAATGATGGTTTTCCCATAAAAGTGTAACGAACTGATGCAGAGATGAAAGAGTGATCCTGATTATCTGTGTAAGTCTAGGCTAATAGGCTAGTGTGTGTGTCTTAGTTTTTAACAACAACGTTTAAGTAGTAAAATAATATCCTCCCACCTTAGCCCCCAAGTACCTAGGACTATGCACTCAGCTAATTTTTAATTTTTTTGTAGAGACAGGGTCTCTCTGTGTTACAGTCTGGCCTCCAAGTCCAGAGCTAAAGCGATCCTCCTGCCTCAGCTTCCCAAAGTTTTGGGATACAGACGTAAGCCACGCACGTGGCCCCCCAATTTTTTTTTTTTTTTTGAGACGAAGTTTCGCTCTTGTCACCCAGGCTGGAGTGCCGTGGAGCGATCTCGGCTTACGGCAACCTCTGCCTCCTAGGTTCACGCGATTCTCCTGCCTCAGCTTCCCGAGTAGCTGAGATTACAGGCGCCTGCCCCCAAGGACAGGCTAATTTTTGCATTTTTAGTAGAGATGGGATTTCCCCATGTTGGCCAGGTTGGTATCGAACTCCTGACCTCAGGCAATCCACTCACCTCGGCCTCCCAAGGTGCTGGGATTACGGGCGTGAGCCACCGCGCCCGGCTAATTTTTGTATTTTAGTAAAGACGGGGTTTCACCATGTTGGCCAGGACGGTCTCAAGCTCTAGACCTCGTGACCCGCCCGCCTCGGCCTCCCAAAGTGCTGGGATTACAGGCGTGAGCCACCGCGCCCGGCCTCCAATTTTTTTAAATAGAAAAAAGCTTACAGAATAGACATATCAATAGGGCAAACATTTGCACAGCTGTTACCATGTGTTTGAAGCGAAGTGCACTTTCAAAAGTCACACATATGTGAACCGCACCTATAAGGGAAGCGCATATTCCAGTAAAGAGCCAGGACATACATATGTGGCTGGATGCAAAATCGCTTGGGGTTTTCACCACGTTGTCTCAAGTCAGAGACGGCTCGCGTGACTCGCAGGCTGAGTGGGCAGGTGCGAGCGGGTCCGTGGGCGTGGCCTCCCACGAGAGACCCACTGCCCAGGGACCACCTCCCCGGCGGACCCCGCGTCACCGACGCCCCCAGGACGAGGCTGCAGGGCCCAGCCCCGGCCTGACGGGGCTCCCAGCGCCGGCGCCCCGTCCGCACGTTCCGAGCCCGCAGTCCCACCACGCACACCCGGGGCCGCGCTGCGCCCAACGACCGCCCGTCTGACGCCTCCGCTCAGCGTTTGGCATTTTTTTTTTTTTTTTTTTTTGAGACGGAGTTTCGCTCTTGTTACCCAGGCTGGAGTGCAATGGCGCGATCTCGGCTCACCGCAACCTCCGCCTCCTGGGTTCAGGCAATTCTCCTGCCTCAGCCTCCTGAGTAGCTGGGATTACAGGCACACGCCACCATGCCCAGCTAATTTTTTGTAGTTTTAGTAGAGACGGGGTTTCACCATGTTGACCAGGATGGTCTCGATCTCTTGACCTCGTGATCCACCCGCCTCGGCCTCCCACAGTGCTGGGATTACAGGCGTGAGCCACCGCGCCCGGCCTAGCGTTTGGCTTTTAAGCTGAGAAAAGAGTAAAAATAAAGCAGAAAGAAATGCAGAACTGGCGCTGGCGCCCGAGCTTCCCGACGGCGCGTCCCCGCCCCGCGCCTCCTCCCCGCGCCTCCTCCCCGCGCCTCCTCCCCGCGC
>NW_022437170.1:280936-302826 GCF_009761245.1 Sapajus apella | reverse complement strand
CCCCGCGCCTCCTCCCCGCGCCTCCTCCCCGCGCCTCCTCCCCGCGCCTCCTCCCCGCGGCCTCCGGAGGGCGGGCACCCGAGCGCGCAGCTTCCGGCCGGGAGGAGCGCTCGAGAGCTGGCGGCCCGCGGCAGGGGCGTGGCTAGGAGGGAGAACGCCGGAAGCTTAGGAAGGAAACGCCGGTCAGTCCGGCTCACAGATCGGGCGTTCCCGCCCCTCGCCGCGGCTCGGTTGGCGCCTGTGGGTTCCACCCCGCCACGCCCTGCTTAGGGACCGTTTCTTAGTGACGGGCCCCCCTCACTCTTCCCATTGGCCAGGACGCCCAAGGCCCACACAGCCGTTGGTTGAAATCGTTGTCTGTTTCAGACAGCTGGCGAATTCCCCGCCTCTACGTTGCCGGGAGACGGCATGTTGCCTAGTTACGCGCGGCTTCCACTGCCATCGGCCGCGCCTCTCCGCCCCGCCCCGCCCCGCCTCGCCTCTCCGCCCCGCCCCGCCCCGCCCCGCTGGGACTCGCCAGGGTCTGCGCCCGAGTGCGGCCGGGCGGGCTGCGCAGCCGAGTCTTCGGCAGGCGCTGTGGAGAAGGGGTCTCCACGTGGGTGGAGAAGGGGTCTCCACGTGGGCGGAGCGCGTCCGCGGAGGAGGCGCCCGCGCTGGCGAGACTGGGGGCGTGGCCACTGCGCACTGCACCGTGGGGGCGGGGCTTCCCTGCTCGTTTCCGTGGTGACGCCCGAGTCCTCCCCGGCCCCGGTTCCCGCGGGCTTCTTCCCGGCCGGCGTCTTGGTTCCGGGTCCAGTCCGCGTCCCCTCCTGGGTCGCTGCCTCACCCAGCGCTTGGGTCATTTGTGTCCTTGGCGTTGTTTTGCCCCGAGCTACAGACTACGTGTGTTCGTCAGCTCGTGGCGGCCAGTTCAGCCGACGTTGCTTCCTAGGAGGCTTGTCACACGATCTGTGTATTTCATACAGAAACTGACGTCGTGATTTCTAAATTTCTACAGGGGCTGGTTCGTCTCGCGGCTGCACCTAGAGAGAAGCGTCTGAGGCCGGGCGCGGTGGCTCACACCTGTAATCCCAGCACTTTGGGAGGCCGAGACGGGCGGATCACCTGAGGTCAGGAGTTCAAGACCAGCCTGGCCGACATGGTGAAACCCCATCTCTCTCTCTCTGATTTTTTTTTTCTTTTTGAGAACGGGGTCTTGCTATATTGCCCAGGCAGGTCTCGAACTCCTGGGCTCAAGCTGTCCTCTCCCCCTGCCTCCCTAAGAGCTGGGATTACAGGCGTGAGCCACATTGCCTGGTGGTGAAACCCCATCTCTACTGAAAATACAATGCGTGGTGGTGCATGCCTGTAATCTCAGCTACTCGGGAGACTGAGGCAGGAGAATTGCTTGAACCCAGGAGGCGGAGGTTGCAGTGAGCACTCCAGCCTGGGAGATAGAGCGAGCTTCCATCTCAAAAAAAAAAGAGGCCGGGCGCGGTGGCTCAAGCCTGTAATCCCAGCACTTTGGGAGGCCGAGGCGGGTGGATCACGAGGTCAAGAGATCGAGACCATCCTGGTCAACATGGTGAAACCCCGTCTCTACTAAAAATACAAAAAATCAGCTGGGCATGGTGGCGCGTGCCTGTAATCCCAGCTACTCGGGAGGCTGAGGCAGGAGAATTGCCTGAACCCAGGAGGCGGAGGTTGTGGTGAGCCGAGATCGCGCCATTGCACTCCAGCCTGGGTAACAAGAGCGAAACTCCGTCTCAAAAAAAAAAAAAAAAAAAAAAGAGAGAGAGACGTCTGAGCGTTTCTCAGGGACGGCGGGCAGCAGCCGGGAGGGGCGGTGGAGTGGGGGCAGGAAGCTACACGTGCGCCCCGCACGGGCTTTTCTGTGAAAGGAGAGGCTGATTGGAGACCAAGCTCGTACATGCAAAGCCATTAGTCTGTGCTTTAAAGATTGTGTCTCACCATAGTGTCCTGAATCCTATGTTGCTTTTGATTAATCTGAATTCCCTGTCCCTGCCCACTCTGTTTTTTGTTTTGTTTAACTGCTAGATATTCATAGAAATTTCTCTACATGGGACACTTTAACAGAGTGTAATCTGCTATAGCAAGTGTTTTCTGAGTAGTTTTACTGATTCTATTTTTTTTTAGCAGGTCAGTGTTTTCCTGGTTACTTTTATGATTTTATTTCATTTTTTGCCAGTTCGTAACTAGAACTGGAGTACTAATGAGAAAGTGTACACTTGTAAGTAAACATGATATTTATTAGAAGAATAAATCACCCTGACAGTCAATAAATAATCCTTTTTAAATTTTTCATTTATTTATTTATTGGGGGGGGTCTCTGTTGCCTCGTCTGGAGTGCAGTGGCACCATCATAGTTCACTGCAGGCTTGAACTCCTGGGCTCAAGTGATCCCCTGCCTTAGCCTCCCAAATAGCTGAGACTACAGGCACGTGCCACTGCATCAGGCTGATTTTTGTATTTTTATTAGAGATGAGCTCTGACTAGGTTGCCCAGGCTGGTCGCAAACTCCTGGGCTCAAGCAGTCCTCCTGCCTCAGCCTCCTAGAGCGCTGGGATTACAGGCAGGAGCTACCACACCGAGCAATAATAACAATCTTTTTAATGGACCCACAAACAAAATAGAACCTGCTCAACTAAAACCTCCTGGCTATCCTCAATATTAAAACCATCCTATCCTAATAAGAATTACCCTAAAATCTATTATTGTCAAATATAAGTTTTCAGTACATCATTGAATACTGAAGTTTGTTATATTGGGAAATTGGCTTTTGAAATTTTTTTTTTGTTTGTTTTGTTTTTTTGTTTTTTTTTTTGGGACGGAGTTTCGCTCTTGTTACCCAGGCTGGAGTGCAATGGCGCGATCTCGGCTCACCGTAACCTCCGCCTCCTGGGTTCAGGCAATTCTCCTGCCTCAGCCTCCTGAGTAGCTGGGATTACAGGCACACGCCACCATGCCCAGCTAATTTTTTGTAATTTTAGTAGAGACGGGGTTTCACCATGTTGACCAGGATGGTCTCGATCTCTCGACCTCGTGATCCACCCACCTCGGCCTCCCAAAGTGCTGGGATTACAGGCTTGAGCCACCGCGCCCGGCCTGAAATTTTTTTTAATTGATTGTAGATAACATTGTGTTCAGTAGCTCTGATGGAAGTGGAAGTGGCATTCTATACCAGATGACGGCTGATACAATACACATCTCTATAGAATCTCGTTATTGTAAGGACCACTTCATGTATTATCATTCTGAAAATCACCATCTGTGAAGATAGGAAGCAAACTAAAGCTAGAAATGTATATGATTTGATTTCTCTGTTTTGGCTGGCCTCAATTCTGCAGCTTCCTAACACATTTGAAGTAAGGATCCTTGCCTGTGGTTGCATTATTAATACATTCTATGTAAGCTTAGTTTAAATGACATTGGCCCAGGCAGGCGTGGCGGCACCTATAGTTCCAGCTACTTGGGAGGCTGCGCTGGGAGGATCCCTTGAGCCCAGGAGTTTGAGGCTGCAGCAAGCTATGATGGTGCCACTGCTCTCCAGCCTGGGTGACAGCAACACCTTGAAAAAAATTAAAAATAAGATAAAATGATATTGTTCATGTGAAAGAATGTCAATTATTTTGCAAAGATCATGCTCTTTTGATTTTGGTAGCTTTTAAAAATTTTGGATTTGGAAATCGAGTTCTTCAAGTTTATTATTATTTAGGGTTGTGTGTACAATTCTAGGTTTGGAAATAGTTTGTCAATATCTACGAAATAAATTGCAGGTATTTTTGTTGCAGCCGCACCAACTTTATAGCTGGGAAGAAGTGACATCTTAGCAATATTGTGACTACAATAATGAAAAAGGAGCATGCTCCATTTATATAGGTTTTCCTTTTTCTCTCTCTCTCTTCTTTCTCTCTTCCCTTTCGTTGCCTTCCCTCCCCTCCCTCCCTCGCTCCCTCCTTCCCGTTCTTGAGACAGGGTCTCCATCTGTTTCCCCAGCAGCCTCCATCTCCAGCGCTCAATCCATCCTTCCACCTCAGCCTCCCTAGTAGCTGGGATCACAGGGGCACACCATCATGCCAGGCTATTTTTGTATTTTTAGAAACAACAGGGTTTGGCTTGGCCGAGTTGCCCAGGCTCATCTGGACTCCTGAGTGCTGGTACTACGTTTTAATTGTGTTCAGTTTTCTGGATACAGATAGGTTCATATTATAATTCATATTTTGTTAGATTTGTATACAAGGATTTCTTTTTGTTGCTTTATTGCAAATGACAGGCTTTTAAAGTTTTCCAGTTTCAGTTGACTTAATATATTGGCCTTGTACTTTTGCTTCTTATCTCCCCACTCCTATCAAGCCACGGGAGAGGAGGCTCCACTTCACTTTCTTTCTTTTTTTTTTTTTTGAGACGGAGTTTCACTTTTGTTGCCCAGGTGGAGTGCAATGGCAGATCTCAGCTCACCACAACCTGTCTCCCAGGTTTAAGCAAGTCTCTTGCCTCAGGCTCCTGAGTAGCTGGAATTACAGGCATGCACCACTACCCCCAGCTAATTTTTGTATTTTTAGTAGAGATGGGGTTTAAGCATGTTGGACAGACTGGTCTCGAACTCTTGCCCTGGCGATCTACCCGCCTTGGCCTCCCAGAGTGCTGGAATTACAGGCAGGAGCCACCGCGCCCCGCCCTCCAACTCACCTTCAATTTCCAAAATCGTGTAAGAGCGGAGCGTCCTGCGCTGCCCCCGGAGGCCGGCAGGGGGCACCCGAGCGTTCCTTTGCGGCTTCGTGGCGCGCATGCGCATCCGGGTGCGGGAGCTTGGCTTCCCCAGGAACCGCCAGGAGCGCGGTTTGGGGTGACCGGGGGCTGCGCCGTCGCTGAGGAAAACGCTTCCCAGAGGAACTCCGCCGGGAGTGGGGTCTCTAGAGTTATTTTCCTTTTAAAAAATTTTTTTGGCCTGTGGCGGTGGCTCCCGCCTGTAATCCCCGCACTTTGGGAGGCCGAGGCTGGCGGATCACGACAAGAGATCGAGACCAGCCTGGCCAACATGGTGAAACCCCGTCTCTACTAGAAATACAAAAATTAGCCGGGCGTGGTGGCGGGCGCCTGTAGTCCCAGCTACTCGGGAGGCTGGGGCGGGAGGATCGCTTGAACCCAGGAATCAGAGGTTGCAGTGCCGAGATCGCGCCACTGCACTACAGCCTGGGTGACAGAGCGAGACTCCGTCTCAAAAAAATTTTTTTTTTAAATTTAATTTATTAGCCGGGCGCGGTGGCTCAAGCCTGTAATCCCAGCACTTTGGGAGGCCGAGGCGGGTGGATCACGAGGTCAAGAGATCGAGACCATCCTGGTCAACATGGTGAAACCCCGTCTCTACTAAAACTACAAAAAATTAGCTGGGCATGGTGGCGCGTGCCTGTAATCCCAGCTACTCAGGAGGCTGAGGCAGGAGAATTGCCTGAACCCAGGAGGCGGAGGTTGCGGTGAGCCGACATCGCGCCATTGCACTCCAGCCTGGGTAACAAGAGCGAAACTCCGTCTCGGAAAAAAAAAAAAAAAAAAAAATTTAATTTTTTATTATTATTGTTTTGAGACAGAGCCTTGCTCTGTTGCCAGGCGCCAGCCAGGTTGGAGTGCAGTGGCGCAGTCTCGGCTCACTGCAACCTCCGGCTCCCAGGTTCAAGCAATTCTCCTGCCTCAGCCTCCGGAGTACCTGGGACTACAGGCGTGCGCCACCATCCCTGGCTAATTTTTGTATTTGTAGTAGTGACAGGGTTTCATCATGTTGGTCAGCCTGGTCTCGATCTCTTGATCTCGTGATCCGTCTGCCTCGGCCTCCCAAAGTGTTGAGATTACAGGCGTGAGCCACTGCACCCGGCACAGAATGTCTTATCCATGGTTGCAGTGTTAGAGAAACCTGTTCACCAGGCCTCTGGTTTAATAAAACATGACCAGAGTGAGTCTGTCTTAAGGTGAGTAGCTAGCAGAACCAGTAGGATGATGGAGAAATCTGCAGGACCCGTGAATTCCATGAGCATGGGCCCGTGGAGCACCTCATTTACTGTGACGTGGGTTCCTTGATCATAAGCAATGCCGTTGCTTCAGGAAAAAGAAGTCCCAGTCCAGACTCCAAGAAAGGGTTCTTACAAGGCGTCTGTAAAGTGAATTGCTACGGTCTGAAAGTAGCCACATTGTAAACTGACCACCAATTATAATTGCAGAATATTTATGGTCATACAGCACATCTCCCACCAAGCCTGCAGAATGTCCGGATGTCCTAAGAGTGCAGCCCACTTTACGGAGAGGGAACCTTAACGAGCAGGCTGAGGTTGAAGGACTAATGGTCATTGACAGCACCAACAGCCCTACCTTTAGTCAGCCCATCTGCACATCCCAGGTTTAATGGTAGCTCCTTATCATTTCTTGTACAGTGTTCCTCCTCCTGCTTTCTGAGGATGCCACTCTGGAACAGAGTAAATTACGATAAACTTGCTTCTTTCACTGTGCTCAGTGACTCCCCTCAAATTTTTCCTGTGTAAGATCTATGAACCCTTTCTTGCAGTCTGGACGGGGGCTCCTTTTTCCTGTAGCAATGGCATTGCTACTGATCAAGGAGCTCACTTCACAGTAAACGAAATACACCAAGTGCCCATGTTCCTGGCATTCGGGGTCGTGCCATGTTCTCCATCATCCTACTGGTTCTGTTTTTCTGCTGGAACTCAGACTGAGACAAATCCATAGTGAAAGGCAAGTCTTCCTACCCGCTTGACTTCAAGTGCATGTTCCAAAGGAAGCCACTGCATTTCCTTGTGTATCCTTCTAGAGAGATTTTCATAAACATATTTGTATGTACACGTTATCAATTAAAAGAGTCAAATGCAGCTGGGCGTGGTGGCTTATGCCTGAAATCCCAGCACTTTGGGAGGCTGAGACAGGCGAATTACCTGGGGTTGGGAGTTCAAGACCAGCCTCACCAACATGGAGAAACCCTGTCTCTACTAAGAATACAAAGCCAATCCCAGCTACTCTGGAGGCTGAGGCAGGAGAACCACTTGAACCCAGGAGGCAGGGGATGCAGTGACTTGAGATGGTGCCATTGCACTCCAGCCTGGTGACAGAGCAAGACTTCATCTAAAAAAAAAAAAAGTCAAACTCTATAATATTTGAGGAGGTTTATTCTGAGCCAGAAGTGAGTGATTATGGCCCAAGGCACAGTCCCAAGAGATCCTAAGCCCCTGTGCCTGAGACGGTGTGGCTACAGTTTGGTTTTATACATAGGTCGTTGATGGATTCAAAGATTTTCTTTTCTTTTTAATCTTTTTTTTCTTTTTCTTGTTTTTCTTCCTCCAGAACGTTTGTGAACTTGATGGATTCAAAGATTTTCTGATTGGAACTTGGTTGAAAGAGGTAAGCTAAAGACCTGGAGTTAATAAAATGTCTGGGTTAAGATAAGGAAGACCAAGGTTCTGTTTAATTTAATTTTAATTTGACAGTGTCTCTGTTGCCCAGGCTGGATTGTAGTGGCACAATCTGTGGTTTACTGCAGCCTGGACTTCTTGGCGGCCTCCCAAAGTGCTGGGATTACAGGCATGAGCCAACACCCAGGCCAAGGTTCTTAGATGCTGTTCCAGGTAGCAGGCTTCAGAGGGAATATATTATAAACGTTTCTTACTAGAGTTAGAAAGGTGCCAGACTCTTACAGTTTCTCCTGGATCAGGAAAAGACATGGAAAAGGAAGGAGATTCTCTACAAAATAGATTTCGCCCAGGAGACAGTTTTGTAGGTCTACATGTCAGGGTGAAATACTTTGTTTTCCTCCAGGACCTGCTATCATGTGAGGTCTCAATGCTCAGTTGGTTTGGTCAGTCTTAAGGTATCTGTTTTAATATTGATGCTGGTCAGTTATACCTGAATTCCAAAGGGAGGAGAGTATAATGGGACACGTCCAAACCCTGGTTTCCGCCAGGGACTGAACTGGTTCTTCAGGTTAACTTTGGCGTTGAGAGAATCAGTTCCTTCAGTTGGTTGGGGGGGGCTTAGAATTTTATTTTTGGTTTACAAGGTCTAGATAACTATGCCCATACTGATATAAAAAATGTGTATATATGTGTGTATATATGGTTTGCTTTACACAAATGATACCTACCTTTTTTTTTGGTAGCGATGAGGTCTCAGGCTAATTTCGAACTCCTGGGCTCAAGAGATCCTCCCGCCTACGCCTCCCAGGGCACTGAAGTTACAGGCGTAAACCACCGCGCCCAGCCCCGCTTCGCCCTCTTAAAGCCGCACTTGGGGTCTCCTCCCCCTGCGCGGAACGCGCCTTGCCGTCTTTCCTCCGCTTTCGCCACCTTTCACCTTCAGGGAGTCCCCTCTGGCGCCCTTCTCTGGAGCACACACGCCAACGCCGCGGGGGTCCAAGAAGTGGGCACTGAGGCAAAGGTTACGCGCGTTCAGAATGGGAAGACCCCGCAGAACGCCCGCCCAGACGCGGCCCGGGCCGCCCGGCCCGCAACGCAGCCGCTCCCACTCGCGGAGCGCGCCCCGGCCATCAGACTTCGGGGCCGTGTGATCCGAAGGGAAATGGCCCCTGAAAGGGTCTCCACGTGACAACGAAGGTGGACCCTCTCCTGCTTCTAGAAGTCACCTGCAGGTCGGCCGGGCTTTCAGAAGCCCCTGGGCTTCCAGTACGGAAGTCCGCCGTCCCTTCTGCCCCAATGTAGCATGGCGCCGACCGCAGCCGCTTCCGCGATCCGCGGGCGACGGAGTCTCCCGGCCAGGATCAAAGATGGCCGCCCCCGCGCGCCTACCCTCGCCGGCCACTCCCGGCGCCGCTCTAGCCGCCGCTCTCGGTGGGCGCCGCCGCCAGCCAATCGCGGGGCGCAGACGCCGCCGGCCCCGCCCCGCGGATCAGCTGAGGGAGCCGCTATGTCTGTTGACAGCGGCGGCGCAGCCGGTTCCGGGTTCGGCGCGGGGCGGGGGTGAGCGCGGCTGGCGAGAGCGCTGCGTTGGGCGGCGACAGGGAACGCGGCTGCGCCCGTGGGAGGGGGCGCCCGCCGGCGTCCGGGCCGGGCCGGGGGGCCGCGGGGCCGCGTGGGCGCGGGCGGCCGGGCCGGGCCCGCGGGGCGGGGGTGCGCCGAGTCTCGGCCTCTGGGGTCGGGAGTCTCCACGCGCGTTTCCGGGGTCTCCGCAGATGTGAATCCCGATGGAGCGGCCCGAGGAAGGCGAGCAGCCGCCGCCGCCGCAGCCCTGGGGGCGGCTCCTGCGCCTGGGCGCCGAGGAGGGCGAGCCGCACGTCCTGCTGAGGAAGCCGGAGTGGACCATCGGGCGGAGACGAGGTGCGGAGCCCGGGCGGGGCGGGGCGGGGCGGTCTCGGCTGAGCCACCCGTGGGCGGCGGGCCTCTGGGGCGCGGCTGCGGGGTGCTCGCCGGATGGTCCGAGCTGCTGTTTACCCGGGTGTCCGCGCGCGTGAGTCGTGCGGTTCATTTGGTCCTCGTTACAACTTTGTGAACTGGTTGTGTTGGTGTGTCCTCCAGAATGCAGCACTGCCACGTTCCTTGCCGTACGAAGTATATTTTCTGACTGCAGTGGAACGAAATTAGCAATCAGTAACTGAAGGAAAAGTGGAAAATTCACAGATAGGCGGACATTAAACACCCCACCCTTAAAGCAACCGATGGGTCAGAGAAGTCCTCACAGGGGACCTTTAAAAGTATCTCGAGACAAATGAAACAAAAGTAGAATACTGTTGTACCGGACCGAGCGTAGAACGTTAGCACCAAGACAAAAGTATGCCAGACTGCAGGGTCATTTATTATTCCGGCGACCACGGAGGACTCACGTCTCTCCCACCTGTGGCATTGAAAGGAGGGTGCCAAGACTTTTTATACCCGAAAAACCACCTTGGGAGTGGGGGTGAGGAGTGGGGATGGGGATGAAAAGGCTCCAGACATTCCGAGGGCTAGTGGATTCTGTAAATCATCTCCTGGGTGGAGACGAGGGCTCCGGATATTCCAGGGGCCAGGGGGTCTCTTGTCATTCCGTTTGTTACTTAAGTGTTTTTACAGAAATCAAGATAAACGTTTGTTTACACATTATCTGGGTAAGGTGGAAAATCACAGACCTTAGTTACTTATTACAAGTCGCAGGGGCCAAGATGGCATTAGTTTGGGCTGCTTAGTCTGGCAATTGCCGGTAAGCAAAGGCTAGCAATTCTGGCAGTTACTGATAATAAAAGGTAAGCAGCTTTACATAGTGGCTAGAGCAAACTAGCAGTTTTATTTACACTAGCCAAGGCTAGCAGTTATTGTGAGGAGAATGGGGCAGCCGTTACAACTTATTTTTAAAAAACAGCTTTTTCTTTTATAAAATGATGTTGTTCAGGCTCTAACTCTACGCCAGCTACAGCACAATATCACAATACACCAAAAGGTATTTAGGATGCAGCCAAGGCAGTACTCAGAGGGAAACTTACAGCTGTAGTGTCTACATTAAAACCGATCTCAAGTTGCAGCCCCTAAATATTTATTTACTTAATGAACCTGGAAAGGTAAGAACTTGAACAAAGTCGGTGGAAGTTCCTTCACCCTCCGCATTCACTGCCTCCATGCTCCTAAGGGATCATCTGGTAGTGTGATTTCCCCTGTAGCCTTTGTACGGGGAGGAAAATGCACTGGTCATGTCAACAAAAACGTTTACTTTGAAAATTAATAAATTAGCATTCTGACATTATACCTTTTTTTTTTTTGAGATGGAGTTTCACTTTTGTTGCCCAGGGGCGCGATCTCGGCTCACGGCAACCTCCCCTTCTGGGTTCAAGTGATGCTCCTGCCTCAGCCTTCCAAGTAGCTGGGATTGTAGGCATGCCCTACCAAGTCCGGCTAATTTTGTATTTTTAGTAGAAACGGGGTTTCTCCGTGTTGGTCAGGATGGTCTCAAACTCACAACCTCAGGTGATCCACCTGCCTTGGCCTATCAAAGTGCCGGTATTACAGGTGTGAGGCACCGCAACCAGCCTGACTTTATGCTTTAAAAAGGAGTGAGGATGGGAAATATTTGCTGTTTAGAAGCCTTTTTTTTTTTTTTTTTTTTTTTGGTTAATTTTACCCCTTACAATATGCTTGCATCTGTTTTGTTTTTTGTTTTTTGTTTTTTCCTTTACCCACAGCATGAAATGTTTTTTGTTTTTTGTTTGGTTTGTTTTTCGATACAGTCTTGCTCTGTCACCCAGGCTGGGGTGCAGTGGTGTAGTCTCAGCTCACTGCAACCTCTGCCTCCCAGTTGAAGTGATTCTCCTGCCTCAGCCTGTGGCGTAGCTGGGACTACAGGCGTACGCCACCATGCCTGGCTAATTTTTGTATTTTCAGTAGAGACGAAGTTTTGCCATGTTGCCCAGGCTGGTCTTGAACAACTGAGCTCAAGCGATTCATGTGTTTCGGCCTCCCAAAGTGCTGGGATTACAGGCGTGAACCACTGTGTCCAACCTGGTTTTGTTTTTTTCGGAGATTTGGCAGTCTTAAATTCCAGTATCAAGTTAAAGTTTGTTTTACAACTTTGAAATCATTTAGAGGCTGGGCATGGTGGCTCACGCCTGTAATCCAAGCACTTTGGAGGCCAAGGCGGGAGGATCACCTGAGGTCAGGAGTTCAAGACCAGCCTGACCAACACGGTGAAACCCCGTCTTTAAGGTATTTAGATATCATTACAAGATATCAAAGTTATTCCTTTAAGACAAGAGGAAGCATTTGAGGATTTTTCCCTTTGTCCTTACCTGATAGACTAGGAGGTTTGGTGAAGAGCAGACTCTAGAGATAAATTATGTGTGTTGACAAACCCGTCAACACATAACTTCGGGCTAACAGCATATCTTTCTGTGCCTTTGTATCTATTTCATAGTTAGTCTGAGAAATTAATGAGATTATACACGAACTGTTTAGAGGGAACTTTAGAGTTAGCACTTAATGTTGGCTATTGTTATTGAAACGTACATGTTATTACATGTTAGGACATACATGTTAAGACAAGGAGCAAAAATAAGTCATTGAGTTTATCTTTTCCCTTTTTTTTTTTTGAGATGGAGTCTTGTTCTGTGACCCAGGCTGGAGTGCAGTGGTGTGAACTCGGCTCACTGCAACCTCCTCCTCCCGGGTTCAAGCAATTCCCTGCCTCAGCCTCCCATGTAGCTGGGATTACAGGCACCTGCCACCATGTCCGGCTAATTTTTTTTTTTTTTTTTTTTTTAGTAGAGACAAGGTTTCAGCATCTCGGCCAGGCTGGTCTTAAACTCCTGATATCGTGATCAACCCGCTTCAGCCTCCCAAAGTACTGGGATTGCCTGGCCTGTCTTTTCCTTAATAGGAATGATCTTAGTGAATTTATAAATAATGTTGCCAGCACAAGCTTAAAGATTATTGTACTAGTCTGTTCATACTGCCATCATAAGGTACTGCATTCTGGGTGGCTTAAGCACCAGACATTTATTTTATTTTATTTATTTATTTTTTTGAGTCAGAGTCTTGCTCTGTCACCCGGGCTGGAGTGCAGTGGCATGATCTCCGCTTACTGCAACCTCCATCTCCCAGGTTCAAGCAATTCTCCTACCTCAGCCTCCCAAGTAATTGGAACTACAGGGACACACCACCATGCCCAGCTAATTTTTTCTATTTTAGTAGAGATAGGGTTTTACCATGTTGCCCAGGCTGGTCTCAAACTCCAGAGCTCCGGCAGTCCGCCTGCCTCAGCCTCCCACAGTGTTAATGATTACGGGCGTGAGCCACTGTGCCTGGTCAGAAATGTATTTTCATGGTTCCAGAGGCTGGGAAGTCCAAGATGAAGGTCCTGGCAGATTGAGTTCCTGGTGAGGGCTCTCTCCTTAGCTTGCAGATGGCACTTTCTTGCTCTGCCGCCACATGGTAGAGAGGGAGGACTCTGTCTCTATGTCCCCTCTTAAGAGGGCAGATTTGGCCGGGTGCGGTGGCTCACGCCTGTAATCCCAGCACTTTGGGAGGCTGAGGCGGGTGGATCACGAGGTCAAGAGATTCAGACCATCCTGGTCAACATGGGGAAACCCCGTCTCTACTAAAAATACAAAAAATTAGCTGGGCATGGTGGCGCGTGCCTGTAATCCCAGCTACTCAGGAGGCTGAGGCAGGAGAATTACCTGAACCCAGGAGGCGGAGGTTGCGGTGAGCCGAGATCGCGCCATTGCACTCCAGCCTGGGTAACAAGGGCGAAACTCTGTCTCAAAAAAAAAAAAAAAAGAGGGCAGATTCACATCAAGTAACCTCATTTAACCTTTATCAGCTCACAGGCCCCATCTCCAAATAGTCACATTGGGTCCAGTCCTACAGGGTTCTGTGAGCCCCTCTCTGCTGGCGTGGAGACCAAAGACACAAGGCACAGAGATAGAGAAAAGAGAGTTCGGGCGCGGGGGTCCACTGCCAACCAAATCTCGGAGTCCTCCAGTGGCCCCGAGTGTCAGCACATTCTGACTTTGAGTACACAGCTGGGGACAGGGAAGGTAGGGTGTCAGTAGGGCGTGGCCTTGTTGGTCAGTGCCTGGGGGCAGGGCATGGCAGTGATAGGGTCAAGTACATCACGTGTCATACAGGTAGGGGCTCAGGAATTTTCAGCAGCCGAGATGAGGTGAGGAGTCTAGTGCAGCAGCACTTTTCTGTACTTAAGAAAGAACCAGACATTAAGATTTATGTTACTTTTACTGATGATCTCTTCTTTTTTTTTTTTTTTTTTTTTGAGACGGAGTTTCGCTCTTGTTGCCCAGGCTGGAGTGCAATGGCGCGATCTCGGCTCACCACAACCTCCGCCTCCTGGGTTCAGGCAATTCTCCTGCCTCAGCCTCCTGAGTAGCTGGGGTTACAGGCACGCACCACCATGCCCAGCTGATTTTTTGTATTTTTAGTAGAGACGGGGTTTCACCGTGTTGACCAGGATGGTCTCGATCTCTTGACCTCGTGATCCACCCGCCTCGGCCTCCCAAAGTGCTGGGATTACAGGCTTGAGCCATCGCGCCCGGCCCTGATGATCTCTTCTAAGAAAAAAGAAAACAGGTGCAGGAGCGGAACATGAGATTGACATGGAACGTGGCCACTGAAGCACAGCATCACACAGAGATAATTAGGCCCCTGGATGTCTGTGGGCCTACTATCTGACAGCGTCAGACCTACCACAAGAGCTTGGAGAAGCGGAGTTTTCCCCTGACTCCTCCAAGGAAGGAGACGTCTCAGTTATTTTGGACGTCTCCTTCCCTAGCTGGCTAAACAGTAAGCGCTTTCCCAGCACTGGCACTGTCGCTCAGCCAAGGCGCCCTCCAGCAGTCCTTATTCAGGCAGGACTGAGGGCTTAAAGCAGCTTGCCTTAGGGTCATTCATTTCACAGTGTCACCCCAGGTTCACACTTCCGACCTGAGAGGCATTAGTAAAAGAATTAAGATCACCTGTGATTAACTGAAATTACCTATGAATAGCTAATAACTACCACAGTTATAGTTCTAGTCACTTTCTTCTTCCTTATTGATATGGAAATAGGCTGAGGCTTTTGGCTCCTGCCTCGGTGTTTATGGGATCTCCACCCTACAGATTAGGACTTAAATATATGAATTTTAGGGGGATACAAACACTCAGTTGCTCACAGTTGTAGAACTTAATTATTTTATTTATTTATTTTAAGACATAGTCTTGCTCTGTCGCCTAGGCTGGAGTACAGTGGCATGAGCTTGGCACTTTGCAACCTCCGTCCCCGGAGTTTAAGCAGTTCTCCCACCTCAGCCTCCCGAGGAGCTGGGATTACAGGCTTGTGCCACCACGCCTGGCTGATTTTTGTATTTTTAGTAGCAACAGGGTTTCACTATATTGGCCAGACTGGTCTTGAACTCCTGACCTCATGATTCACCCACTTCGGCCTCCCAAAGTGCTGGGATTATAGGCTTGAACCACTGTCTCCGGCCTATTTATGTATTTTTTTGTGACAGAGTCTTGCTGTGTCACTCAGGCTGTGGCACAGTGGCATGATCTTGGCCCACTGCAACCTCCATCTCCCAGGTTAAAGTGATTCTCCTGCCTCAGCCTCCGGACTAGCTGAGATTACAGGCGTGTGCTACCATACGAGCCTAATTTTTTTTGTTTTTTTGAGACAGAGTCTCCCTCTGTCACCCATGCTGGAGTGCAGTGATGCACGTGATCTTGGCTCACTGCAACCTCCACCTCCTGGGATCAAGCAGTTCTCCTGCCTCAGCCTCCTGAGTAGATGGGATGACGGGCGGCTAATTTTTGTATTTTTTCAGTAGAGACAGGGTTTCATCATGTTGGCCAGGCTGGTCTTGAACTCCTGACCTCGTGATCTACCCACCTTGGCCTCCCAAGGTGCTGGGAGGCGTGAGCCACTGTGCTTGACCTTTTTGGTATTTTTAGTAGAGGTGAGGTTTCACCATGTCGGTCAGGCTGGTCTTGAATTCCTGACCTTAAATGTTCCACCTGCCTTGGCCTCCCAAAGCGCTGGAATTACAGGCATGAGCCACTGTGGCCAGCCAGAACTTGATTATTTTAAAGCAACGATGTGCCTGCCACATATGAGACATTATTTGGGGGAAAATGGAAAGCCTGGTTAACGTGTAGGAAGTGATGCAACAATCTTGTCTTCCTAAAGAGCTATTAATCCTTTTTTTTTTTTTTTTTGTGAGACGGAGTTTCACTCATGTTACCCAGGCTGGAGTGCAATGGCGCGACCTCGGTTCACTGCAACCTCCGCCTCCTGGGTTCAGGCAATTCTCCTGCCTCAGCCTCCTGAGCAGCTGGGATTATAGGCACACACCACCATGCCCAGCTAATTTTTGTATTTTTAGTAGAGACGGGGTTTTACCAAGTTGACCAGGATAGTCTCAATCTCTTGACCTCGTGATCCACCCGCCTCGGCCTCCCAAAGTGTTTTTTCTTCTTTTGAGATGGAGTCTTACTCATGTCACCCAGGCCTGAGTGCAGTGGTATGATCACTCTTTGCAACCTCTGCCTCCCAGGTTCAAGCAGTTCTCCTGCCTTAGCCTCCCGAGTAGCTGGGATTACAGGCGTGTGCCACCATGCCCAGCTAATTTTCGTATTTTTAGTAGAGACGGGGTTTCACCATGTTGGTCAGGCTGCTCTTGAACTCCTGACCTCATGATGCGCCCGCCTTGGCTTCCCAAAATGCTGGGATTACAGGTATGAGTCACTGCGGCCTGGCCCAGATTTTACTTTTGATGAACCTCAGTTTATCATTTTTTTTCCTGGTTTGTGCTTTTTGTGTCCTATCTGTGAAGTCCATGCCAGACCCAATGGCACTAAGATTTTCGCCTCCTCTTTTCCACTGGAAGTTTCATAGTTTTAGATTTTACATTTGTCTTTGTCTGCCCATCCTTACACATGACTGCAATACTGTATCGATTACTATAGCATGATGGTAAGTCAGTTAAGTAATGTGAGTCTTCCAACTTCATTCTTTTTCAAAATTGCTTTGGTTATCCTACATTTTTTTGTATGAACTTTAGAATCTGTCAGTTTCTACAAGCCCTCTGGGATTTTGATTGAAATCGCGTTGAATCTATGAAACAATGTTGGGGAGAGCTGGCATCTTAACGATATTGAGCCTTCCGATTCACACACCAGTAGGTCAGTGATGGGAGCAAGGCTCAGGCTGTAGCCGATTCAGGTTGTCATTCTATGGGTACATTTGGAAAAGAACATTTGCATGGTCACTGTCTCCTGGACACATCCTTTGCTTTTTAATGGCCTTTGGTGTCTTATAGTATCTTTATATATCCTTAGAGATTACATGAAACAGTAAAGGTTAATGATGAGATATTAAAAAGCCTTTGTTCTTTTAAGGAGAGAGCAAGTATTGAGGATTTTCCCTCATGCATTTAATGAAGACAGAATTATTGTACTGAGGTACAAATGCATCCCTGTATATAAGATGCATTTTCTTTTTTTTTTTTTTTTTTTTTTTTTTTGAGACAGAGTTTCACTCTTGTTACCCAGGCTGGAGTGCAATGGCGCGATTTCGGCTCATCGCAACCTCCGCCTCCTGGGTTCAGGCAATTCTCCTGCCTCAGCCTCCTGAGTAGCTGGGATTACAGGCACGCGCCACCATGCCCAGCTAATTTTTTGTATTTTTAGTAGAGATGGGGTTTCACCATGTTGACCAGGATGGTCTCGATCTCTTGACCTCGTGATCCACCCGCCTGGGCCTCCCAAAGTGCTGGGATTACAGGCTTGAGCCACCGCGCCCGGCCATATAAGATGCATTTTCTTATGTGTGTACGTATGCCTATAAACAATTGGCTCAGTCACTTTTTCTGTGACTGTGTTGCTTCAATTTTATGATGATTTATGAAACCTAAGTTTACACAGAAAAGAAATTCAGGACTAAATTAAGATACTGAAGAATTACTTAAGCCCCTGAGTTTTTTTTAAAGTTCCAGTAATACTTACCAGGTTAGCTGTGTATGTGTGCACATTGTAAAATTGCCATTTAAGAGTCTGTGTGTAGCTGAAGGTGTTGATGAGTGTCCTTGAGGATGGGGATTCAGAAAGGTTCAGGACATAGTCCTTGCCCCTTTACTTTGGGTTAGCACTTAAATACTTTTAAAATGTCTTTATACGTTGCTTGGTTAAGTGTGTTTTTACATATGTGCAATGGAGATCCTGAGTTTGAACCACATACTTCAGTAAAGCAAAGGGCAGTAGTGGTCACAGTTCCCACAATCATATCCCATGTTGTCCCACTCTCTCTTTTTTAGGTTGTGACCTTTCGTTCCCCAGCAATAAACTGGTCTCTGGAGATCACTGTAAGATTGTAGTGGATGAAAAATCAGGTCAGGTGACACTGGAAGATACCAGGTGAGTACATTCTGAGCTGCTTTTGGTGTTTCTTCCAGTAGCTTAAGCCGCCTGACTTTGTGCTAGCGCACTGCGTGCCGTGGCTGAGGAGGAGAAATGCCGTGTCTTTAGTGTGTTGACAGCGACTCATTTTCATCACATAGCACAGGCCCGTGTCGCTTAGTGACAGGAATATCGTCTGAGAAATGTGTCGTTCGACAGTTCCATCATCTTGCAAACGTCATAGAGTATACTTACACAAATCTAGATGGCATGGCCTACTCCACACCTAGGCCGCAGTGTAGCCGGTTGCTCCTAGGGTGTAAACCTGTACAACGTGCTACTATACTGAATCCTATAGGCAGGTGCACCACAATGATGAAAGTATCTATCTAAACGTAGAAAAGGTACAGTAAAAATGTGGTATTTTAGTCTTATGGTACTACTATCGTATATGCAGTCTGTTGAACAAAACATTATTATTTGGGGGCATGACTGTAGTTAATTAGGCTCCCAAGGTGTGAGAAGATATATCTCCTGGTTTCCAGGATGGGACACTTGGTGACACTTGGGTGTCTGTGACCCTTCTTGAATGTATTCAAATTAAATGTGTCTCAGAAATAAGACTTAAAAGACATCATTTTTGGTTCTTGCAAGCCTATTCAAGTTTGATTTCTTTCCCCCAAATCAAAAAATCTTTTTTAAAAACTAATAAATTCTCATTCTTGTACATCCTAAGTACAGGTTGAGTATCTCATATCTGAAATGATTGAGACTAAAATGTTTAGATTTTGGATTTTTTTCAGATTTTGGAATATTTGCATTATACTTAAACGAGTTTTGAGCATATCTGATTGAAAAATCTGAAATGCTCCAGTTAGTATTTTTTTTAGTGTCTTTTTGGTGCTCAAAAAGTTACAGATTTGAGATTTCTGATTAGGGACATTCAGCTTAGGAATATTCGGCTAGAAAGTGGAAAGCTTGGCCAGGCGCAGTGGCTCACACCTGTAATCTCAGCACTTTCGGAGGCTGAGGCGAGTGGATCACGAGGTCAAGAGATCGAGACCATCCTGGCCAACATGGTGAAACCTCGTCTCTACTAAAAATACAAAAATTAGCTAGGCGTGGTGGTTTGCACCTATAGTCCCAGGTACTCGGGAGGCTGAGGCAGAAGAATCACTTGAACCCGGGAGGTGGAGGTTGCAGTGAGCAGAGATCCTGCCACTGCACTCCAGCCTGGAGACAGAGCAAGACTCTGTCTCAAAAAAAAAAAAAAAAAAAGAAAGAAAGAAAAGGAAAGTGGAAAGCTTTCCATAATCCCATTCATACATTAAAAATGAATATGTAGGTCGGGAGCAGTGGCTTACGCTTGTAATCTCAGCACTTTGGGAGGCCAAGGCGAGTGGATCACAAGGTCAGGAGTTCAAGACCAGCCTGGCCAAGATGATAAAACTCTGTCTCTACTAAAAATACAAAAAAAAATTGGCCAGGAATGGTGGTGGGCACCTATAATCCCAGCTACTCAGGAGGCTGAGGCAGAGAATTGCTCGAACTTAGGGGGCGGAGGTTACAGTGAGCCAAGATCACACCACTGCACTCCATCTTGGGCGACAGAGCAACATTCCGTCTCAAAAAAAAAAAAAAAATGCACGTGTAGGTATATTTATTTCACATAAATGCGATTACGCTATATATACTGTTGTATCATCAGCGTTTTTCTTTTTTTTTTTTTGCCCAGGCTAGAATGCAGTGGCATGATCTCACCTCACTGCAGCTTCTGCCTCCCAGGTTCCAGCGATTCTCCTGCCTCAGCCTCCCATGTAGCTGGTATTACAGGCATGCACCACTGCTCCTGGTTAGTTTTTTTGTACTTTTAGTAGAGAGGGCTTTCACTATGTTGGTCAGGCTGGTCTCGAACTCCTGACTTCAGGTGATCCACCTGCCTTGACCTCCCAAAGTGCTGGGATTACAGGCATGAACCACCGCACCTGGCCAGCTTTTTTTACTTAGTGTCTTATGGAGCGCTTCATATGTCACTGTTTTTCATTGTTTTATGATAGTTTGTTACTTCCTTTATTGATGGATATTTATTGTTTTGACTTTTTAAAAATTTTTTTTTATTTTTTATTTTTTAGTGATGAGGTGTCTCCATGTTGGTCAGGCTGGTCTTGAACTCCCGAACTCAGGTGATCTGTCCACCTCAGCCTCCCAAAGTGCTGGGATTACAGGCGTGAGCCACCGCCCGGCTATTGTTTTGACTTTTCTTATAACACTGCAGTGACTCTTCCCCAAACCCTGCCTTCATGTCTGTTTTCTTGGCCTGGTTTGTTGGACGGGAAGCCTATGTTAGAATGTGTCTATTCATTTTTTGTTTTTTATTTTTTTTGAGATGGAATCCGGGCTGGAGTGCAGTGTAATAATCTCGGCTCACTGCAACCTCCAAGCGATTGTCCCTGCCTCAGCCTCCCGAGTAGCTGGGATTACAGGCACCTACCACCACACCTGGTTAATTTTTATATATTTTTTTTTTTTTTTTTTTTTGAGACGGAGTTTCACTCATGTTACCCAGGCTGGAGTGTAATGGCGCGATCTTGGCTCACCGCAACCTCCGCCTCCTGGGTTCAGGCAATTCTCCTGCCTCAGCCTCCTGAGTAGCTGGGATTACATGCACGCGCCACCATGCCCAGCTAATTTTTTGTACTTTTAGTAGAGACGGGGTTTCACCATGTTGACCAGGATGGTCTCGATCTCTTGACCTCGTGATCCACCCGCCTCGGCCTCCCAAAGTGCTGGGATTACAGGCTTGAGCCACCGCGCCCGGCAATTTTTATATTTTTAATAGAGATGGGGTTTTGCCATCTTGGCCAGGCTGGTCTTGAACTGCTGACCTCAGGTGATCCACCCCCCTCAGTCTCCCAGAGTGTGGGATTATGGGTGTCAGATACTGCGCCTGGCTTTTTTTTTTTTTGAGACAGAGTTTCGTTCTTGTTGCCCAGGCTGGAGTGTAATGATGCAATCTCAGCTCGCTGCAACCTCCATCTCCCAGGTTCAAGCGATTCTCTTGCCTCAGCCTCCTGAGTAGCTAGGACTACAGGCATACGCCACCATACCCAGCTAATTTTTGTATTTTTAGTAGAGATGGGGTTTCACCATGTTGGGCAGGATGGTCTTGATCTCCTGACCTTATGAATCACCTGCCTTGGTCTCCGGAAGTGCTGGGATTACATATGTGAGCTACTGCACCTGGCCTTTTTTTTTTTTTTTTTGAGACAGAGTCTCACTCTGTGGCCTGGGCTGGAATGTAGTGGCATGATTTTGGCTCATTGCAATCTGTACCACCTGGGTTTGAGTGATTCTCCTGCCTAAGCCTCCCGAGTAGCTAGGATTACAGGCACATGCCGCCACGCTTACCTAATTTTTTTTTTTTTTTTTTTTTTTTAAGTAGAAATTGGGTTTTACCAAGTTGGCCAGGCTGGACTTGAACTCCTGGCCTCAGGTGATCCACCCACCTTGGCCTCCCAAAGTGCTGGGGTTACAGGTGTGAGCTCCCGCACCCTGTCAGAATGTGCCCATTTTAAATCTGCTATAAGTGGCAGGTGGTCTTCTAGCAGTATGTCGAGAGTGTGCTTTTCTCACTGCAGGATTTTTTTTAGTTGGTAAAGATTAGGCTCTATGAGATTCTTAGGCAACTAATAGTTTCAGGGGTAGAAGATTAGGAAGTAGGTTTTTTTGGGAAGAACTGATGCTTATCAGACCAAGTTCTGTATTTCTCGGCACAATGGAGTAGGCAGAGTGCTGGTCCAGGGTTGTCCCACCTGTACCTGGGCCTGGCTTCCCTGTGCTGGGTGCTTGTCCTGGGTCATCCCACCTGTACCTGGGCCTGGCTTCCCCGTGCTGGTTGCTGGTCCTGGGTTGTCCCACCTGTACCCGGGCCTGGCTTCCCTGTGCTGGGTGCTGGTCCTGGGTCATCCCACCTTTACCAGGACCTGGCTTCCCTGCTGTGGGTGCTGGTCCTAGGTCATCCCCTCTGTACCAGGG
>NW_022437170.1:269043-280926 GCF_009761245.1 Sapajus apella | reverse complement strand
CTTCCCTGGGCTGGGTGCTGGTCCTGGGCCGTCCCACCTGTACCAGGGTGTGGCTTCCCCGTGCTGGGTGCTGGTCCTGGGCCATCCCACCTGTACCAGGGTGTGGCTTCCCCGTGCTGGGTGCTGGTCCTGTGTCATCTCACCTGTACCAGGGTGTGGCTTCCCTGCACTGGGTGCTGGTCCTGAGCCATCCCACCTGTACCAGGGCCTGGCTTCCCCACGCTGGGTGCTGGCCTTGGGCCGTCCCACCTGCTTCAGGGCCTGGCTTCCCCATGCTGGGTGCTGGCCCTGGGCCGTCCCACCGGTACCAGGGCTTAGCTTCCATGGACTGACTGTATGGGGGTGTTAGTTTCCTGTGGCTATTGCCACAAACTTAGTGGATTTATAAAACACAGATTTATTGTCTTACAAGAGTTAGGGAGGTCCAAAGTCCAACATAGATCTGATGGGGCTAAAATCAAGCTCTGTACAGGGCTGGTTTCTTCTTGAGGTTCCAGGGGAGAATTTGTTCTCTGCGTTTTCCAGCTTCCAGAGGTGTTACGTTCCTTGGCAGAGGTGGGCTTAGGGGTGGATGCTCAGGCAGAAGAAACACGTGTGGGGACCCCCAAGCATGAGCAAGGCTGTATGGTCAGAGTGTGTGGTGAGCGGCAGAGGGAGCTTGGGCTTTAGCCTGAGGGCAGTGAGGAGTCATCGAGGGAAGTGAAATAAGCAGATTTTTGTTTGGAAAGAGCGTGAGGATGAGTGATGACTGCAGTCGCCCCTTGGCATCCGGGGGGATTGGCTCCTGCGCTCCTGCATGCACCCAGACCCGTGCGCACTCAAGCCCTGTAACCAGCCCTGCACAACACGAGGGTACAGAAAGTCGGTCCAGCAGATGTGTGGGTTTCGCGTCCCTCCAGGTGAAAAAAGCCCGTGTATAAGTGCACTGCACAGCTCAAACCTGTGTCTTCCAGGGTCAGCTTTGTACTGCAACAGCAGACACAGCCACTGCCTGGTTTTGAAGGTTTTATGGGGAGATGGCCATGGCAGCTCATTTGCTTACTGTCTGCGTTTGCTTTCCTGCTACGGGTGGCAGAGCTGAGTAGCAGCAGTGGTGACTGGAGACCAGGTGACCACAAAACCTACACTGTTTACCGTCTGTTTACAATACTCGTTTGCCACTCTCGTACCTCAGCAGGCTGTGGTGGCCACTCAGATGTGAATTCTGTCCACTGCTGGGGCCTTGAGAGTGGAGCTGCAGAGCTGAGGCCGTGTGCTTTGACTGAAATGGGTCGGTTTGCTTGGTTGTGGTTTTGTGTGTCGGTATGCTGTGCTCTTGGACCTTCATCACCCAACCAGTGCCTGATTTTCTGTCAGGTCTCTGTTCAGAAGTCCCCTGGAGGCACTTCCTGCCCCCTTGACTTAGTTTCCTCCTGTCCGTCCCTGGGTCAGCAGCGTCTTCATTGGCCTCTCCCCAGGCCAGATTGCCTCGAGGGGCTTGGCAACCAAACCACAGGTTCTGAGCGCAGGGCCACGTCTTGCAGCTAATGGCCCAGCACTTACTCTGCTGCCCAGAGCCAGTCTCTTGGGAGGAGTCAGTACTTATTTGAGGCATGAGCTCTGGGGTCGTGATGGCCACGAGGAATGGAACTGTGGATAGCACAGGTCCAACTCGGGGTGACTGGGGATGGAAGCACCACACTGTGGGACGAGGCTTCGGAGTCCACCAGGAGGCACATGGGAGAGAACCCGGCCCTGCAGCAGCACAGGTGCCAAGGACGTGAGGAGGTGTGGCTGCTGGTTAGGTTGTCAGGGAGAAGTGGGCGAGCCATTTCTCGAGAGATTGGCGAGGGTGCATGCATGCGTGCATCGTTAAATATCGACACCATTCCTGTGAGGATCTCCAGACGGTCATGTTGAGCCTGTTTGCTAATGGTGCTAGAAAAAAAATTTGTAACTCCGAGCTATTTTAAGTAGGATAAATTGTGTTTTTGTTTTTTTCAGCACCAATGGAACAGTGATTAACAAGCTGAAGGTTGTTAAGAAGCAGACATGCCCTCTACAGACTGGGGATGTCATCTACTTGGTGTACAGGAAGAATGAGCCGGAACACAGTAAGAGAGAGGAGGGCTTGCTGGGGTCAGACCTGCTCGGGGGTACGCTCTGCTGAGGCTGGGAGGCATCTTCAGAGAGAGCCTGTGCAGCAGATCCTTCCCGTAGGAACGTTCCTCCTGGCAACATCCCCTTTATTGGTCATGTAGGTTCCTGATGTGAATAGTGTCTGCTGAGGAATGGGAGTGTTGACTTTGCAGCCTGAGTCACAGCCATTCCTCAGGAATACCACTATGGCCATGAGCAGCAAATCCCAAAATGGCAGCCAAGGAGAAACTAGTGGCGATGGGTTAGGTTATACAGGAGAGGAACTTGAGTCATGGGGAGTAAAACCTAGGACCAGGGGTCTGGAGGCCATTGACGGTCCTGTTTTTGGAGACCTTATGAGAAACATTGGAGGTTAGACTGGATTCCAATAAGACTTTCTCAGCTCCAGGTGTCTGTGTTTTTGTTCTGTGGAACATGGTATAGGATAAGGAAAGTTATGGGAGTTCTTCGAAGGTCACCCTGAAATATTGATTTATTTAACTTTTTTTTTTTTTTTTTGAGACGGAGTCTTGCTCTGTCGCCAGGCTGGAGTGCAATGGCGCAATCTCGGCTCACTGCAACCTCCACCTCCTGGGTTCAAGTGATTCTCGTGCCTCAGCCTCCCAAGTAGCTGGGATTACAGGCGCGTGCCACCACCACGCCCAGCTAATTTTTGTATTTTTAGTAGAAACAGGGTTTCACCATGTTGGCCAGGATGGTCTCAATCTCTTTTTTTTTTTTTTTTTTTTTTTTTGGGACGGAGTTTCGCTCTTGTTACCCAGGCTGGAGTGCAATGGTGTGATCTCGGCTCACCGCAACCTCCGCCTCCTGGGTTCAGGCAATTCTCCTGCCTCAGCCTCCTGAGTAGCTGGGATTACAGGCACACGCCACCATGCCCAGCTGATTTTTTGTATTTTTATTAGAGACGGGGTTTCACCGTGTTGACCAGGATGGTCTCGATCTCTTGACCTCGTGATCCACCCGCCTCGGCCTCCCAAAGTGCTGGGATTACAGGCTTGAGCCACCGCGCCCGGCCTCAATCTCTTTACCTCGTGATCTGCCCACTTTGGCCTCCCAAAGTGCTGGGGTTACAGGTGTGAGCCACTGCGCCCAGCCTATTTAACTTTTTTTGAGACAGAGTCTCACCCTGTTGCCCAGGCTAGAGTGCAGTGGTGCAATCTCGGCTCACTGCAACCTCCGCCTCCTGGGTTCAAGCGATTCTTCTGCCTCAGCCTCCTGAGTAGCTGGGACTACAGGCGGGTGCCACCATGCTCAGCTAATTTTTGTGTTTTTAGTAGAGATGGTGTTCACTATGTTGTCCAGGCTGGTCTCAAACTCCTGATCACCTCAGGTGATCTGCCTGCCTCAGCCTCCCGAAGTGTTGGGATTACAGACATGAGCCACTGTACCCAGCCACGCCTGAAATACTTAAAGACCACAATGGTGAGGAAGAGTGGAGCAAATATGTTTTAGGCATCTTCAGCATAACCTTAACCATCCCCTGCCGCACGGAAGGATCTTGTATCTGCTCCTTTTTGTGGTGTGAAATTATAAGTGAGGCGTAGATTCTTCACCTTGGTCTGCCTCCTGATGCCATTTTTCCCCGAGGCTTATTTCTTTTGTGTTAGTAAAGATGTTTTAGATACCTTGTTTGAATGAATTTGTTATTAGCTGATGAGTCAAAATAATCAACAAAATCAAATGACTGGAGGGAACAGAGAAAAAAATTTGAGTTCTCCCTTTGCACGGGGCCGCCACTTCCCTGACTTGATTAATTTTCTTTTAGATGTGGCATATCTCTATGAATCTTTAAATGAAAAGCAAGGCATGACACAAGAATCCTTTGGTAAGTAAGATTATAGCAAAGCAGATGCATATTAGTGGCTGTCGCATTCTTTTTTTTTTTTTTTTTTTTTTTTTTTTTTTTTTTTTTTTTTTTTTTGAGACTGAGTTTCCCTCTTGTTGCTCAGGCTGGAGTGCAGTGGCGCAATCTCAGCTCCAGCTCCCAGGTTCAAGCGATTCACCTCCTCCAGCCTCCCAAGTAGCTAGGACTACAGGCGTGCACCACCACACCTGGTTAATTTTTTGTATACTTTTTTTTTTTTGAGATGGAGTCTTGCTCTGTCGCTCAGGCTGGAGTGTAGTGGCGTGATCTCGGCTCACTGCAACCTCCACCTCCTAGGTTCAAGCGATTCTCCTGCCTCAGCCTCCCGAGTAGCTGGGATTACAGGCGTGTGCCGCCACACCCGGTTAATATTTTGTATTTTTAGTATAGATGGGCTTTCACTGTGTTTGCCAGTATGGTCTTGATTTTCTGCCCTTGGGATCTGCCTGCCTTGGCCTCACAAAGTGCTGGAATTACAGGTGTGAGCCACCGTGCCTCTCTGGGGCTGTTGAATTCTTGAGCGTTTCAGTCCCTAGAGTGTCTGCCTGAGCCCTGGATGCGTGCTTTTTCTGCTCCTTTTGGATTACAGAAGCTAATAAGGAAAATGTGTTCCATGGGACCAAAGATACCTCAGGTGCAGGGCGAGGGGCCGATCCCCAGGTCCCACCGGCGTCACCCGCTGCTCAGGTGTGCTTTGAGGAACCACAGCCATCAACATCGACGTCAGACCTCTTCCCCACAGCCTCTGCCTCTTCCACGGAGCCGCCTCCTGCAGGGCGGGAGCGTTCCTCCAGTTGCGGTGAGGTTCCATCTCATGAGGTCTTGGTGCTGGTTACATAGCTTTTGTTCACTACTCTTTACTGTGTTGTTACAGAGACAGATAAGCGACCAAGTTCTCAGTAGTAAGGTTTCGTGGTGGTCAACATTGACCGTGTTGTTCCATCCCCAGGAGAAGTGAAGGTCAGCGACTCCAGTACCATAGTGTGTTTTACAGTTTCATTGAGATTAAAATTGACGTACCATCAAAGGCATCCAGATAAAGCATATGTTTCAGTGGATTTTAGTATATCACAAGGTTGTGGGACCATCACCATTTCCTAGCACCAGAGGAAATCGGTGCCCATCAGCAGTCACCCCCGTCCCCTTCCCCCAACCCCTGGCAGCTGCACGTGCTTTTGATCTCGAGATTTGTCTGTTCCGGACATTTCATGGTCATGGAATCCAGCATGGTCCTTTGTGACTGGGCTTTTTCACTTAGCATGATGTTTTCAGAGTTTATCCAGAAGAGGGTGTATTTATTTATTTTTATTTTTATTTTTTTAGAGATGGAGTTTCTCCACGTTGGTCAGGCTGGTCTCGAGCGCCCGACCTCAGGTGATCCGCTCACCTCGGCCTCCCAAAGTGCTGGGATTACAGGCGTGACCCACCGTGCCCGGCCGAAGAGGGTGTACCAGTTTTATAGATGCTGTTTCTTATAGCATGAGCTCTTTTATCTCCTCCCTGGTAATTGAGAAGAATTCCATCTGGGTGCAGTGTGATGGGAATGTTTTCATGTTGGTGTTACATGGAAAATGTGGACATATGTTTTCTTTAAGTTGAATTGCCCTATACATATAATTTTTTTTAACTTTAGTTTATTTTTGTATTTTTATTTTTTTGAGATGGAGTCTCACTCTGTCACCCAGGCTAGAGTGTGGTGGTGCAATCTTGGCTCACTGCAACCTCCCTCTCCTGGGTTTAAGCGATTCTCCCGCCTCAGCCTCCCGAGTAGCTGGGACTACAGGCACTTGCCACCATGCTCAGCTAATCTTTGTATTTTTAGTAGAGACGGGGTTTCACCATATTGGCCAGGCTCGTGAACTCCTGACCTCATGATGCACACGTTTTGGCCTCCTAAAGTGCTGGGATTACAGCTGTGAGCCACTGTGTCTGGCTTTTTTTTTTGAGGCCGAGTCACTCTCTGTCGCCCAGGCTGGAGTGCAGAGGCACAATCTCAGGTCACTGCAGCTCTGCCTCCTGGGTTCAAGTAATTCTCATGCGTCAGCCTTCTGAGTAGCTGGGATCATAGGCGCCCGCCACCACACCTAGCTAATTTTTGTGTTTTTAGTAGAGATGGAGTTTCACCACGTTGGCCAGGCTGGTCACCAACAGCAGAGTGTTCTAAAAGCATACCTCACTCTGACACAACATCCCGCCAACCATCTGAAGAGTAACATTCACATGTTTTGTGACATTCCGATGTGAATTCAGGACACACCTGGGAGGGCTTCTTGGGTGCTAATTAGGGAAACTAAGTTGCAGACAAGACTGTGGAGAGTGAGTGCTGTGTAGTTTTCACCTGTTACTTCTGGAGATTAGAGGAACTGCTTAGACCAAACCCGTGACAAACATTTCCTACTGGCCTGTCTCCTGTAGACTCTAAACACAACCCCAACTTCTCAAAGCCTCTTTAATTTAGTTTTGTTTTAACATAACCTTAAATGTGTGAGTGGAAGAGAATAACACTTCAAGATGAAAACGTTCCAGTGCTGGGCAGAGTGGTGCACACCTGTAATCCCAGCACTTTGGGAGGCTGAGACGGGCAAATCCCTTGAGCCCAGGAGTTTGAGACCAGCCTTGGCAACATGGTGAAACTCTGTCTCTACAAAAAATAAAAAAATTAGCTGGCCATGGTGGCATGTGCCTGTAATCCCAGCTACTTGGAAGGCTGAGGAGGGAGGATTGCCTGAGCCTAGGAGGTGGAGGTTGGAGTGAGCTGAGACTGGACCACTGCACTCCAGCCTTGGAGACAAAGCCAGAACTTATCTCAAAAAAAGAAAAAAGACCTATAATCTCAGCACTTTGGGAGGCCAAGGCAGGCAAATCACTTGGAGGTCAGGAGTTTGAGACCAGCCTGGCCGACATGGTGAAACCCTGTTGTCTCTACTAAAAACACAAAAATTAGCCTGGTGTGGTGGTGGGTGCCTGTAGTCTCAGCTACTCGGGAGGCTGAGGCAGGAGGATCACCTGACACTGGGGGGCGGGGGTTGCAGTGAGCCGAGGGCTCGCCACTGCAGTTCAGCCTGGGTGACAGAGACGCTGTTTTAAAAAAAAAAAAAAAAAAAAGAGACCGGGCACGGTGACTCACGCTTATAATCCCCGCACTTTGGGAGGCCAAGGTGGGAGGATCACGAGGTCAGGAGTTTGAGACCAGCCTGGCCAACACAGTGAAACCCCATCTCTACTAAAAATACCAAAATTAGCTGGGCATGGTTGGCAGTGCCTGTAATCCCAGCTACTTGGGAGGCTGAGGCAGGAGAATCACTTGAACCCAGGAGGCGGAGGTTGCAATGAGCCAAGATCGTGCTACTGCACTCTAGCCTGGGCGACGGCGCAAGACTCTGTCTCCCTGCCAAAAAAATAAAATAAAATAATAAAAAATAAGAATTCTTCCATCTGTATGCCTAAGTGCATGCATACCAACAAAACAATTATAGTTACCGCTTACTGAGGGGCCACTAAATGTGAGACGGTGTGTTAGGTGTGTTTTGTAAGTGATAAGATGGTGCTCCTCACCATGTTAGGAACTGCCACAGAAGCGCCACTGTCATCCCTTCATTCCGGGGATTAGATGCCCAGTGAGCATAGGGTGCTGGCAATCATGGCCTGAGTGGGTGGCAGCTGGGAGCCAGCCCACAGGCTGCCTCTTTCCTGTTGTTGGTGTATGAGGTGATTTGTTCCCAAAACTATGCTGTTTTCTTTCAGCTCTTATAAGCCAGTTTGTTTTTTCAAATAAGAACATGTTTGAATACCGTAAACTAGATACACATTATGCTACAATATTATAAACTAGGTCCTTAGTAAGATACAGGTTACTCACACTTGTAATCCCAGCACTTTGGAAGGCTAAGGTAGTTGGATTGTTTGAGCTCAGGAGTTTGCGACCAGCCTGGGTAACGTGGCAAGACCCTGTCTCCACCAAAAATACAAAAAAAATTTAGCCAGGCGTGATGGTGCACACCTGTAGTCCCACCTACTTTTGGGAGGCAGAGGTGGGAGGATCACTTTAGACCAGGAGGTGGAGGTTACAGTCAGTGGAGCTCTCACCATTCCACTCCAGCCCAGGTGAAGAGTGAGACCCTGTCTCCAAAAAAAAAAAAAAAAACGGTGATTAGAAAGTTTGCCTATTTTTCTGCCAAGGTCATTCCAGTTGTTACAACTCTGGCTTCTTGCTCCTGGAGATAGAGCTGTCCCTACAAGTCACTGCTCTGTCTCCTTCCTGTTGTCTCACCTCTTGTAAAATAGTTCACACGCAGTACGATGCCTCTCTCCACTGAATTGTGTGTGCTTTACACAGACACATATATATGTGTGGTTTTTTTTTTTAAAAGAAACGAGGTCTTGCTCTGTTGCCCAGGTTGGGAGTGGTGTGATCCTAGCTCACTGTAGCCTTGACCTCCTGGGCTCAAGTGATCCTCCCGCCTTAGCCCTGAGTAGCTGGGACCATACGTTCTCACTGTCGCACCCTGTTAAGTTTTTTGTTTTGCATTTTTTCTTTTTTTTTGAGACAGAGTTTCACTCGTTACCCTGGCTGGAGTGCAATGGCGCGATCTCGGCTCACCGCAACCTCTGCCTCCTAGGTTCAGGCAATTCTCCTGCCTCAGCCTCCTGAGTAGCCGGGATTACAGGCACGCGCCACCATGCCCAGCTAATTTTTTGTAGTTTTTTAGTAGAGACGGGGCTTCACCATGTTGACCAGGATGGTCTCGATCTCTTGACCTCGTGATCCACCCGCCTCGGCCTCCCACAGTGCTGGGATTACAGGCATGAGCCACCGCGCCCGGCCTTTTGCATTTTTTCTAGAGATGGGGTCTTGCTGTGTTTCCCAGGCTGGTCTCAAACTCCTGGGATCAAGTGATCCTCCCACCTCAGCCTCCCAAAGTACTGGGATTACAGGCGTGAGCCCCAGGCCCGGCCTCAGACCTCTATTTTTTATTTTTATTTTTATTTTTTGAGAGGGAGTTTTGCCCTTGTCTAGGCTGGAGTGCAGTGGCTCGATCTTGGCTCATTGTAAACCTCTGCCTCCCAGGTTCAAGCAATTCTCCTGCCTCACCCTCCCAAGTAGCTGGGATTACAGGTACCTGCCACCATGCCCAGCTAATTTTTTGTATTTTTACTAGAGACAGGTTTCACCATATTGGCCAGGCTGGTCTCAAACTCATGACCTCAGGTCATCCACTCGCCTTGGCCTCCAAAGTGCTGGGATTACAGACTTTTTTTTTTTTTTTTGAAGATGGAGCTTCCCTCTTGTTGCCCAGGCTGGAGTGCAGTGGCGCTGTCTCAGCTCACTACAACCTCCACCTGGTAGGTTCAAGCAATTCTGTTGCCTCAACCTCTCGAGTAGCTGTTGTTATAGGCATGTGACACCACGCCTGCTAATTTTTTTTTTTTTTTTTTTTTTTTTTAGTAGAGGCAGGGTTTCTCCATGTATGTCAGGAGGTCTCCAACTCCCGACCTCAGGTGATCTGCCTCGCCTCAGCCTCCCTAAGTGCTGGGATTATAGGTGTGAGCCACCACGCCTGGCCCCCAGATCTCTATCTTAACACTGTTTACGATACGGTGTGCATCATCTGGCCACCGGTGTGTGGATTTGCCCTCCGTTAGGACTCAGCGCTCAAGGGCTGAGCCTGGTCACAGATCTCTGCATTTGTTCCTCTGCCAGTGTGCTGCTTGCCCCCAGCTCCACCACACACAGAGATGGGCACAGATACAGTTAAGATGTTAGTTGAGTGAGCACACACTCCTGGTAAGCCATTTGTCATTTGTAAACTATGACATCTCAGGTTGCCAGCTGCACTGGGTTTCAGTCAGTGACACCTTACAGGTGTGGTTCTCTCCTGAGGTGGACAAGTCAGCACCTGTCTTGTTTGATTCCTCTCACAGGGTCTGAGGGTGCTGGCAACTTCCCTAAAGGAGGTGGTCCCTCCGTGGCAAGTGATGAAATCTCCACCTTTGCCTCAGCTCTCCCAGACAGAAAGGCTGTGTCATCGTCTTCATTGGAGCCCCAGGATCAGGAGGATTTGGAGCCCGTGAGAAAGAAAATGAGAGGAGGTCAGAGCCTGGTTCTGTGGGTCCTTTGCCCTCTCGTGAGTTCCTGGGGCATTCAGGGGCCTCTGCCATGCTCTGTGCTGTGAAGCCTTACTTCCTGCAGGGGTATGTGGACCCTGCCTCAGGCTGATGCCTGTAACACCTCTGACATTTTCTGAATGAAAATCTGGTCCTGTTTTTTGCTGTTTGCATAATCCCCATAAAACTGTGGTTTACTACAGACTATTTTCTTGGTCTGGAAATAGTCCATTCTGAATTGAAGAACTAATCTGAAAGTCCTCCATCCTGGCCAGGTACAGTAGCTCATACCTGTAATCCTAACACTGGGAGGCCAAGGCAGGAGAATCACTTGAGGCCAGGTGTTCGAGACCAGCCTGGGCAACAGAGCAAGACTTGGTCTCTAAAAGTAAAAATCAAGCTGGGTGCAGTGGCTTACACCTGTTAATTCCAGTACTTTGGGAGGCCAAGGTGGGTGAATCGCCTGAGGTCAGGAGTTTGAGACTAGCCTGGCCAACACGGTGAAACGCTGTCTCTACTAAAAATGCAAAAATTAGCTGGGCGTGATGGCGGGTACCTGTAATCCCAGCCAGTCAGGAGGCTGAGGCAGGAGAATTGCTTGTACCCAGGAGGCGAGGTTGCAGTGAGCTGAGATCTTGCCACTGCACTCCAGCCTGGGCAACAGAGTGAAACTCCGTCTCAAAAAAAAAAAAAAAAAATTAAAAGAGAAAGCCCTCTGTCCTGGTAGGACAATAATTTCTAAAAAGGTAACTTAAATCTTCACATTGAAGATGATTTAGAGAGAAGTCTGCACTTTGAAAGCCAGAGTTAAGAAGAATATTAGAAAAGGTTTGGGAATATTGTCGTAGAAGGCTGGCTGTGCACAGTCCGAGAGCAGCCTGCAGGCCAGGGCACTGGCAGAAAGGCTCCCGAAGGATCCCCAGGGAAGGAAAGCCGGTTCTCTGACAGGTTGAGTTGATTGGCATGGGGAAGGCGTGGAAAGAATCAGCAACAGTTACATAGGAAAAATAAGCACAGGAGTGAGGAAATCTTAATTCTAGCAAACATGAAAAACTGTAAGTCACACAACTTAATCTAGCACGTTCCTTGGCTCAGCAGTGAATACTTAACATAAGCATAGTAATGTAAATATAACGTAATGAACTAACAGTTGTGTTACACTAATGTTGGCAGGGGAGTCTCAGGTCAGAGTTTTGCTCTACTTTAATAGATGTCAGGGATGATGTCTAAAATTGATAAATTAATATGTGTCATTATAACTTAGAAACACAGAGGTAAGCCTGTGATTCTCAGTGGCAGCCAGAATCCCAGGGGTCCTGTTTATATTCCCAAGGGTCCCTTTGAGCGGCTGGTGGGTTTTTAAGACGAACTGGAACATCTCTTCCTAGTAAGCACTGCGGTTAACCTCGAAGGGAGGTCGGTTGCATGATGAGGCGCTGTGGCCGCAGGCGTGGATTGTTCCTTTTGGGGTGTGTTGAAGAAACAGCTCAAAGACATGAAAGTAGTCTTCCTCAGATGAGGGAAATTGGGTGAGGAGAGGCTGAGGCAGAGGGTGACTCCCTTTTTTTTCTTCTGAATATGTGTACATTTTTTTTTAAAGAGACAGGATCTTGCTTTGTCCCTCAGGCTAGAGTGCAGTGGCGCAGTCTCGGCCCACTGCAACCTCCGCCTCCTGGGCTCAGACAATCTTCCCACCGCAGACTCCTCAGTAGGTGGGACCACAGGTAAGCACTACCATACCCGACCAATTTTTTTTTTTTTTTTTTTTTTTTTTG